>NC_083364.1:3047500-3137500 GCF_030254825.1 Meriones unguiculatus | reverse complement strand
TTACAAAGTAGTGCTTTGGGTTTCTGTTCTTCTTGGAAACTTGTTTCTGTGCTGTACAGTGTGATATATCACTTTTCAGTTTTCCTGTTGTAATAATTGAACGGGCGACACGTATGCGATTTAGTTTACAAAGTTGTGCTTTGCTTTTCTGTTCTTTCGTTGAAAATATATTCCTGTGCTGTACATTGTGTTATATCACTTTTCAGTTTTCCTCTTATAATAATTGAACAGGCGACACGTATGTGAATTAGTTTACAAGGTTGTGCTTTGCTTTTCTGTTCTTTCGATGGAAACTAGTTTCTGTGCCGTACAGTGCGAGATAACACTTTTCGGTTTTCCTGTATTCCTAATTGAGCGAGTGACACACATGTGATTCAGTTTACAAGGTAGTGCTTTTCATTTACATTCTTTCGTTGGAAACTTGTCCCTGTTAGGAAACTTGTTCCTGTTAGGAACAAGTTAGGGTTAGGGTTAGGGTTAGGGTTAGGCTTAGAGTTAGGGTTAGGGTTAGGGTTAGGGTTACAGGTTAGGGTTAGGGTTAGGGTTAGGGTTAGGGGTTAGGGTTAGGGTTAGGGCCTTAGGGTTAGGGTTAGGGTTAGGGTTATATCACTTTTCAGTTTTCCTGTTATAATAATTGAACAGGCGACACATATGTGAATTAGTTTACAAAGTTGTGCTTTGCGTTTCTGTTCTTTCAATGGAAACTTGTTTCTGTGCCGTACAGTGCGAGATAACACTTTTCAGTTTTTCTGTATTCCTAATTGAGCGAGCAACACACAGGTGATTCTGTTTAAAAGTAGTGCTTTGCTTTTCTGTTCTTTCGTTGGAAACTTGTTCTTGTGCTGTACAGTGAGATATATTACTTTTCAGTTTTCCTGTATTCCTAATGAAGCGAGCGACACACATTTGATTTAGTTTACAAATAGGTGATTTTCTTTTTTGTTCTTTCATTTGAAACTTGTTCCTGTGCTGTACAATGTGATATATCACTTTTCAGTTTTCCTGTTACAATAATTGAACAGGCGACACGTATGTGAATTAGTTTACAAAGTTCTGCTTTGTGTTTCTGTTCTTTCGATGGAAACATGTTCCTGGGCTGTACAGTGTGTTATATCACTTTTCAGTTTTCCTCTTATAATAATTGAACAGGCGACACGTATGTGAATTAGTTTACAAAGTTGTGCTTTGCGTTTCTGTTCTTTTGATGAAAACATGTTCCTGTGCTGCACAGTGTGTTATATCACTTTTCACTTTTCCTCTTATAATAATTAAACAGGCGACACGAGTGTCATTTAGTTTACAAAGTTGTGCTTTCTGTTTCTGTTCTTTCTTTGGAAACTTGTTTCTGTGCCATACAGTGTGAGATAACACTTTCCGGTTTCCCTGTATTCCTAATTGAGTGAGCGACACACTTGTGATTTAGTTTACAAAGTAGTGCTTTGGGTTTCTGTTCTTCTTGGAAACTTGTTTCTGTGCTGTACAGTGTGATATATCACTTTTCAGTTTTCCTGTTATAATAATTGAACGGGCGACATGTATGTGATTTAGTTTACAAAGTTGTGCTTTGCTTTTCTGTTCTTTCGATGGTAACTAGTTTCTGTGCCGTAAAGTGCGATATAACACTTTTCGGTATTCCTGTATTCCTAATTGAGCGAGTGACACACATGTGATTCAGTTTACAAAGTAGTGCTTTTCATTTACGTTCTTTCGTTGGAAACTTGTTCCTGTTAGGAACAAGTTAGAGTTAGGGTTAGAGTTAGGGTTAGGGTTAGGGTTAGGGTTAGGGTTAGGGTTAGGGCTGGGTAAGGGATAGGGTTAGCGTTAGGGTTAGGGTTAGGGTTAGGGTTAGGGTTAGGGGTTAGGGTTAGGGTTAGGGTTAGGGTTAGGGTTAGGGTTAGGGCCTTTGGGTTAGGGTTAGGGTTAGGGTTATATCACTTTTCAGTTTTCCTGTTATAATAATTGAACAGGCGACACATATGTGAATTAGTTTACAAAGTTGTGCTTTGCGTTTCTGTTCTTTCAATGGAAACTTGTTTCTGTGCCGTACAGTTTGAGATAACACTTTTCAGTTTTCCTGTATTCCTAATTGAGCGAGCAACACACAGGTGATTCTGTTTAAAAGTAGTGCTTTGCTTTTCTGTTCTATCGTTGGAAACTTGTTCTTGTGCTGTACAGTGAGATATATTACTTTTCAGTTTTCCTGTATTCCTAATGGAGCGAGCGACACACATGTGATTTAGTTTACAAATTAGTGATTTTCTTTTTTGTTCTTTCATTTGAAGCTTGTTCCTGTGCTGTACAATGTGATATATCACTTTTCAGTTTTCCTGTTATAATAATTGAACAGGCGACACGTATGTGAATTAGTTTACAAAGTTGTGCTTTGCGTTTCTGTTCTTTCGATGGAAACATGTTCCTGTGCTGTACAGTGTGTTATATCACTTTTCAGTTTTCCTCTTATAATAATTGAACAGGCGACACGTATGTGAATTAGTTTACAAAGTTGTGCTTTGCGTTTCTGTTCTTTCTTTGGAAACTTGTTTCTGTGCCATACATTGTGAGATAACACTTTCCGGTTTCCCTGTATTCCTAATTGAGTGAGCGACACACTTGTGATTTAGTTCTCAAAGTAGTGCTTTGGGTTTCTGTTCTTCTTGGAAACTTGTTTCTGTGCTGTACAGTGTGATATATCACTTTTCAGTTTTCCTGTTGTAATAATTGAACGGGCGACACGTATGCGATTTAGTTTACAAAGTTGTGCTTTGCTTTTCTGTTCTTTCGATGAAAACATATTCCTGTGCTGTACAGTGTGTTATATCACTTTTCAGTTTTCCTCTTATAATAATTGAACAGGCGACACGTACGTGAATTAGTTTACAAGGTTGTGCTTTGCTTTTCTGTTCTTTCGATGGAAACTAGTTTCTGTGCCGTACAGTGCGAGATAACACTTTTCGGTTTTCCTGTATTCCTAATTGAGCGAGTGACACACATGTGATTCAGTTTACAAAGTAGTGCTTTTCATTTACATTCTTTCGTTGGAAACTTGTCCCTGTTAGGAAACTTGTTCCTGATAGGAACAAGTTAGGGTTAGTGTTAGGGTTAGGGTTAGGGTTAGCGTTAGGGTTACGGTTAGGGTTAGGGTTAGGGTTAGGTTTAGGGTTACAGGTTAGGGTTAGGGTTAGGGTTAGGGGTTAGGGTTAGGGCCTTAGGGTTAGGGTTAGGGTTAGGGTTATATCACTTTTCAGTTTTCCTGTTATAATAATTGAACAGGCGACACATATGTGAATTAGTTTACAAAGTTGTGCTTTGCGTTTCTGTTCTTTCAATGGAAACTTGTTTCTGTGCCGTACAGTGCGAGATAACACTTTTCAGTTTTTCTGTATTCCTAATTGAGCGAGCGACACACAGGTGATTCTGTTTAAAAGTAGTGCTTTGCTTTTCTGTTCTTTCGTTGGAAACTTGTTCTTGCGCTGTACAGTGAGATATATTACTTTTCAGTTTTCCTGTATTCCTAATGAAGCGAGCGATACACATTTGATTTAGTTTACAAATAGGTGATTTTCTTTTTTGTTCTTTCATTTGAAACTTGTTCCTGTGCTGTACAATGTGATATATCACTTTTCAGTTTTCCTGTTACAATAATTGAACAGGCGACACGTATGTGAATTAGTTTACAAAGTTGTGCTTTCGTTTCTGTTCTTTCGATGGAAACATGTTCCTGTGCTGTACAGTGTGTTATATCACTTTTCAGTTTTCCTCTTATAATAATTGAACAGGCGACACGTATGTGAATTAGTTTACAAAGTTGTGTTTTGCGTTTCTGTTCTTTTGATGAAAACATGTTCCTGTGCTGTACAGTGTGTTATATCACTTTTTAGTTTTCCTCTTATAATAATTAAACAGGCGACACGTGTGTCATTTAGTTTACAAAGTTGTGCTTTCCGTTTCTGTTCTTTCTTTGGAAACTTGTTTCTGTGCCATACAGTGTGAGATAACACATTCCGGTTTCCCTGTATTCCTAATTGAGTGAGCGACACACTTGTGATTTAGTTTACAAAGTAGTGCTTTGGGTTTCTGTTCTTCTTGGAAACTTGTTTCTGTGCTGTACAGTGTGATATATCACTTTTCAGTTTTCCTGTTGTAATAATTGAACGGGCGACATGTATGTGATTTAGTTTACAAAGTTGTGCTTTGCTTTTCTGTTCTTTCGATGGTAACTAGTTTCTGTGCCGTAAAGTGCAATATAACACTTTTCGGTATTCCTGTATTCCTAATTGAGCGAGTGACACACATGTGATTCAGTTTACAAAGTAGTGCTTTTCATTTACGTTCTTTCCTTGGAAACTTGTTCCTGTTAGGAACAAGTTAGAGTTAGGGTTAGAGTTAGGGTTAGGGTTAGGGTTAGGGTTAGGGTTAGGGTTAGGGCTGGGTAAGGGATAGGGTTAGCGTTAGGGTTAGGGTTAGGGTTAGGGTTAGGGTTAGGGGTTAGGGTTAGGGTTAGGGTTAGGGTTAGGGTTAGGGCCTTTGGGTTAGGGTTAGGGTTAGGGTTATATCACTTTTCAGTTTTCCTGTTATAATAATTGAACAGGCGACACATATGTGAATTAGTTTACAAAGTTGTGCTTTGCGTTTCTGTTCTTTCAATGGAAACTTGTTTCTGTGCCGTACAGTTTGAGATAACACTTTTCAGTTTTCCTGTATTCCTAATTGAGCGAGCAACACACAGGTGAGTCTGTTTAAAAGTAGTGCTTTGCTTTTCTGTTCTATCGTTGGAAACTTGTTCTTGTGCTGTACAGTGAGATATATTACTGTTCAGTTTTCCTGTATTCCTAATGGAGCGAGCGACACACATGTGATTTAGTTTACAAATTAGTGATTTTCTTTTTTGTTCTTTCATTTGAAACTTGTTCCTGTGCTGTACAATGTGATATATCACTTTTCAGTTTTCCTGTTATAATAATTGAACAGGCGACACGTATGTGAATTAGTTTACAAAGTTGTGCTTTGCGTTTCTGTTCTTTCGATGGAAACATGTTCCTGTGCTGTACAGTGTGTTATATCACTTTTCAGTTTTCCTCTTATGATAATTGAACAGGCGACACGTATGTGAATTAGTTTACAAAGTTGTGCTTTGCGTTTCTGTTCTTTCTTTGGAAACTTGTTTCTGTGCCATACATTGTGAGATAACACTTTCCGGTTTCCCTGTATTCCTAATTGAGTGAGCGACACACTTGTGATTTAGTTTACAAAGTAGTGCTTTGGGTTTCTGTTCTTCTTGGAAACTTGTTTCTGTGCTGTACAGTGTGATATATCACTTTTCAGTTTTCCTGTTGTAATAATTGAACGGGCGACACGTATGCGATTTAGTTTACAAAGTTGTGCTTTGCTTTACTGTTCTTTCGATGAAAACATATTCCTGTGCTGTACAGTGTGTTATATCACTTTTCAGTTTTCCTCTTATAATAATTGAACAGGCGACACGTATGTGAATTAGTTTACAAGGTTGTGCTTTGCTTTTCTGTTCTTTCGATGGAAACTAGTTTCTGTGCCGTACAGTGCGAGATAACACTTTTCGGTTTTCCTGTATTCCTAATTGAGCGAGTGACACACATGTGATTCAGTTTACAAAGTAGTGCTTTTCATTTACGTTCTTTCCTTGGAAACTTGTTCCTGTTAGGAACAAGTTAGAGTTAGGGTTAGAGTTAGGGTTAGGGTTAGGGTTAGGGTTAGGGTTAGGGCTGGGTAAGGGATAGGGTTAGCGTTAGGGTTAGGGTTAGGGTTAGGGTTAGGGTTAGGGGTTAGGGTTAGGGTTAGGGTTAGGGTTAGGGTTAGGGTTAGGGCCTTTGAGTTAGGGTTAGGGTTAGGGTTATATCACTTTTCAGTTTTCCTGTTATAATAATTGAACAGGCGACACATATATGAATTAGTTTACAAAGTTGTGCTTTGCGTTTCTGTTCTTTCATTGGAAACTTGTTTCTGTGCCGTACAGTTTGAGATAACACTTTTCAGTTTTCCTGTATTCCTAATTGAGCGAGCAACACACAGGTGATTCTGTTTAAAAGTAGTGCTTTGCTTTTCTGTTCTATCGTTGGAAACTTGTTCCTGTGCTGTACAGTGAGATATATTACTGTTCAGTTTTCCTGTATTCCTAATGGAGCGAGCGACACACTTGTGATTTAGTTTACAAATTAGTGATTTTCTTTTTTGTTCTTTCATTTGAAACTTGTTCCTGTGCTGTACAATGTGATATATCACTTTTCAGTTTTCCTATTATAATAATTGAACAGGCGACACGTATGTGAATTAGTTTACAAAGTTGTGCTTTGCGTTTCTGTTCTTTCGATGGAAACATGTTCCTGTGCTGTACACTGTGTTATATCACTTTTCAGTTTTCCTCTTATACTCATTGAACAGGCGACACGTATGTCATTTAGTTTACAAAGTTGTGCTTTGCGTTTCTCTTCTTTCTTTGGAAACTTGTTTCTGTGCCATACAGTGTGAGATAACACTTTCCGGTTTCCCTGTATTCCTAATTGAGTGAGCGACACACTTGTGATTTAGTTTACAAAGTAGTGCTTTGGGTTTCTGTTCTTCTTGGAAACTTGTTTCTGTGCTGTACAGTGTGATATATCACTTTTCAGTTTTCCTGTTATAATAATTGAACAGGTGACACGTATGTGAATTAGTTTACAAAGTTGTGCTTTGCGTTTCTGTTCTTTCGATGGAAACATGTTCCTGTGCTGTACAGTGTGTTATATCACTTTTCAGTTTTCCTCTTATAATAATTGAACAGGCGACACGTATGTGAATTAGTTTACAAAGTTGTGCTTTGCGTTTCTGTTCTTTCTTTGGAAACTTGTTTCTGTGCCATACAGTGTGAGATAACACTTTCCGGTTTCCCTGTATCCCTAATTGAGTGAGCGACACACTTGTTATTTAGTTTACAAAGTAGTGCTTTGGGTTTCTGTTCTTCTTTTTTTTTATTTATTTATTTATTTATTTATTTATTTACTTATGGTTTTCTTTCTTTTTTTTTTTTTTTTTTTCAATGCAGTTTATTCAGGAACATTGAACAATCCTCGGACCCCGGGGAAAGCCAGCCCACAGCTTAAATAGCCTCTGGGTAGCCAACCCAGGCGTGCCACGGGGGCAATGCAGATAGGTCCACATACATGGAAGCAAGCCAGATCCTCAGCCTTAGCCAAATGTTGAGTTGTTCCTGACAGAGAGCACTCACCATCGGGAAGGTGGAAGGCAGAAACCAGCTCCATCTTTAATTGAGTGAGCGACACACTTGTGATTTAGTTTACAAAGTAGTGCTTTGGGTTTCTGTTCTTCTTGGAAACTTGTTTCTGTGCTGTACAGTGTGATATATCACTTTTCAGTTTTCCTGTTGTAATAATTGAACGGGCGACACGTATGCGATTTAGTTTACAAAGTTGTGCTTTGCTTTTCTGTTCTTTCGATGAAAACATATTCCTGTGCTGTACAGTGTGTTATATCACTTTTCAGTTTTCCTCTTATAATAATTGAACAGGCGACACGTATGTGAATTAGTTTACAAGGTTGTGCTTTGCTTTTCTGTTCTTTCGATGGAAACTAGTTTCTGTGCCGTACAGTGCGAGATAACACTTTTCGGTTTTCCTGTATTCCTAATTGAGCGAGTGACACACATGTGATTCAGTTTACAAAGTAGTGCTTTTCATTTACATTCTTTCGTTGGAAACTTGTCCCTGTTAGGAAACTTGTTCCTGTTAGGAACAAGTTAGGGTTAGGGTTAGGGTTAGGGTTAGGCTTAGAGTTAGGGTTAGGGTTAGGGTTAGGGTTAGGGTTAGGGTTAGGGTTAGGGTTAGGGTTACAGGTTAGGGTTAGGGTTAGGGTTAGGGTTAGGGGTTAGGGTTAGGGTTAGGGCCTTAGGGTTAGGGTTAGGGTTAGGGTTATATCACTTTTCAGTTTTCCTGTTATAATAATTGAACAGGCGACACATATGTGAATTAGTTTACAAAGTTGTGCTTTGCGTTTCTGTTCTTTCAATGGAAACTTGTTTCTGTGCCGTACAGTGCGAGATAACACTTTTCAGTTTTTCTGTATTCCTAATTGAGCGAGCAACACAGGTGATTCTGTTTAAAAGTAGTGCTTTGCTTTTCTGTTCTTTCGTTGGAAACTTGTTCTTGTGCTGTACAGTGAGATATATTACTTTTCAGTTTTCCTGTATTCCTAATGAAGCGAGCGACACACATTTGATTTAGTTTACAAATAGGTGATTTTCTTTTTTGTTCTTTCATTTGAAACTTGTTCCTGTGCTGTACAATGTGATATATCACTTTTCAGTTTTCCTGTTACAATAATTGAACAGGCGACACGTATGTGAATTAGTTTACAAAGTTCTGCTTTGTGTTTCTGTTCTTTCGATGGAAACATGTTCCTGTGCTGTACAGTGTGTTATATCACTTTTCAGTTTTCCTCTTATAATAATTGAACAGGCGACACGTATGTGAATTAGTTTACAAAGTTGTGCTTTGCGTTTCTGTTCTTTTGATGAAAACATGTTCCTGTGCTGCACAGTGTGTTATATCACTTTTCACTTTTCCTCTTATAATAATTAAACAGGCGACACGAGTGTCATTTAGTTTACAAAGTTGTGCTTTCTGTTTCTGTTCTTTCTTTGGAAACTTGTTTCTGTGCCATACAATGTGAGATAACACTTTCCGGTTTCCCTGTATTCCTAATTGAGTGAGCGACACACTTGTGATTTAGTTTACAAAGTAGTGCTTTGGGTTTCTGTTCTTCTTGGAAACTTGTTTCTGTGCTGTACAGTGTGATATATCACTTTTCAGTTTTCCTGTTGTAATAATTGAACGGGCGACATGTATGTGATTTAGTTTACAAAGTTGTGCTTTGCTTTTCTGTTCTTTCGATGGTAACTAGTTTCTGTGCCGTAAAGTGCGATATTACACTTTTCGGTATTCCTGTATTCCTAATTGAGCGAGTGACACACATGTGATTCAGTTTACAAAGTAGTGCTTTTCATTTACGTTCTTTCGTTGGAAACTTGTTCCTGTTAGGAACAAGTTAGAGTTAGGGTTAGGGTTAGGGTTAGGGTTAGGGTTAGGGTTAGGGTTAGGGCTGGGTAAGGGATAGGGTTAGCGTTAGGGTTAGGGTTAGGGTTAGGGTTAGGGTTAGGGGTTAGGGTTAGGGTTAGGGTTAGGGTTAGGGTTAGGGTTAGGGCCTTTGGGTTAGGGTTAGGGTTAGGGTTATATCACTTTTCAGTTTTCCTCTTATAATAATTAAACAGGCGACACGTGTGTCATTTAGTTTACAAAGTTGTGCTTTCCGTTTCTGTTCTTTCTTTGGAAACTTGTTTCTGTGCCATACAGTGTGAGATAACACATTCCGGTTTCCCTGTATTCCTAATTGAGTGAGCGACACACTTGTGATTTAGTTTACAAAGTAGTGCTTTGGGTTTCTGTTCTTCTTGGAAACTTGTTTCTGTGCTGTACAGTGTGATATATCACTTTTCACTTTTCCTGTTGTAATAATTGAACGGGCGACATGTATGTGATTTAGTTTACAAAGTTGTGCTTTGCTTTTCTGTTCTTTCGATGGTAACTAGTTTCTGTGCCGTAAAGTGCAATATAACACTTTTCGGTATTCCTGTATTCCTAATTGAGCGAGTGACACACATGTGATTCAGTTTACAAAGTAGTGATTTTCATTTACGTTCTTTCCTTGGAAACTTGTTCCTGTTAGGAACAAGTTAGAGTTAGGGTTAGAGTTAGGGTTAGGGTTAGGGTTAGGGTTAGGGTTAGGGTTAGGGCTGGGTAAGGGATAGGGTTAGCGTTAGGGTTAGGGTTAGGGTTAGGGTTAGGGTTAGGGGTTAGGGTTAGGGTTAGGGTTAGGGTTAGGGTTAGGGTTAGGGCCTTTGGGTTAGGGTTAGGGTTAGGGTTATATCACTTTTCAGTTTTCCGGTTATAATAATTGAACAGGCGACACATATGTGAATTAGTTTACAAAGTTGTGCTTTGCGTTTCTGTTCTTTCAATGGAAACTTGTTTCTGTGCCGTACAGTTTGAGATAACACTTTTCAGTTTTCCTGTATTCCTAATTGAGCGAGCAACACACAGGTGAGTCTGTTTAAAAGTAGTGCTTTGCTTTTCTGTTCTATCGTTGGAAACTTGTTCTTGTGCTGTACAGTGAGATATATTACTGTTCAGTTTTCCTGTATTCCTAATGGAGCGAGCGACACACATGTGATTTAGTTTACAAATTAGTGATTTTCTTTTTTGTTCTTTCATTTGAAACTTGTTCCTGTGCTGTACAATGTGATATATCACTTTTCAGTTTTCCTGTTATAATAATTGAACAGGCGACACGTATGTGAATTAGTTTACAAAGTTGTGCTTTGCGTTTCTGTTCTTTCGATGGAAACATGTTCCTGTGCTGTACAGTGTGTTATATCACTTTTCAGTTTTCCTCTTATAATAATTGAACAGGCGACACGTATGTGAATTAGTTTACAAAGTTGTGCTTTGCGTTTCTGTTCTTTCTTTGGAAACTTGTTTCTGTGCCATACATTGTGAAATAACACTTTCCGGTTTCCCTGTATTCCTAATTGAGTGAGCGACACACTTGTGATTTAGTTTACAAAGTAGTGCTTTGGGTTTCTGTTCTTCTTGGAAACTTGTTTCTGTGCTGTACAGTGTGATATATCACTTTTCAGTTTTCCTGTTGTAATAATTGAACGGGCGACACGTATGCGATTTAGTTTACAAAGTTGTGCTTTGCTTTTCTGTTCTTTCGATGAAAACATATTCCTGTGCTGTACAGTGTGTTATATCACTTTTCAGTTTTCCTCTTATAATAATTGAACAGGCGACACGTATGTGAATTAGTTTACAAGGTTGTGCTTTGCTTTTCTGTTCTTTCGATGGAAACTAGTTTCTGTGCCGTACAGTGCGAGATAACACTTTTCGGTTTTCCTGTATTCCTAATTGAGCGAGTGACACACATGTGATTCAGTTTACAAAGTAGTGCTTTTCATTTACATTCTTTCGTTGGAAACTTGTCCCTGTTAGGAAACTTGTTCCTGTTAGGAACAAGTTAGGGTTAGGGTTAGGGTTAGGGTTAGGGTTAGCGTTAGGGTTAGGGTTAGGGTTAGGGTTAGGGTTAGGGTTAGGGTTACAGGTTAGGGTTAGGGTTAGGGTTAGGGTTAGGGGTTAGGGTTAGGGTTAGGGCCTTAGGGTTAGGGTTAGGGTTAGGGTTATATCACTTTTCAGTTTTCCTGTTATAATAATTGAACAGGCGACACATATGTGAATTAGTTTACAAAGTTGTGCTTTGCGTTTCTGTTCTTTCAATGGAAACTTGTTTCTGTGCCGTAAAGTGCGAGATAACACTTTTCAGTTTTTCTGTATTCCTAATTGAGCGAGCGACACACAGGTGATTCTGTTTAAAAGTAGTGCTTTGCTTTTCTGTTCTTTCGTTGGAAACTTGTTCTTGTGCTGTACAGTGAGATATATTACTTTTCAATTTTCATGTATTCCTAATGAAGCGAGCGACACACATTTGATTTAGTTTACAAATAGGTGATTTTCTTTTTTGTTCTTTCATTTGAAACTTGTTCCTGTGCTGTACAATGTGATATATCACTTTTCAGTTTTCCTGTTACAATAATTGAACAGGCGACACGTATGTGAATTAGTTTACAAAGTTGTGCTTTGTGTTTCTGTTCTTTCGATGGAAACATGTTCCTGTGCTGTACAGTGTGTTATATCACTTTTCAGTTTTCCTCTTATAATAATTGAACAGGCGACACGTATGTGAATTAGTTTACAAAGTTGTGCTTTGCGTTTCTGTTCTTTTGATGAAAACATGTTCCAGTGCTGTACAGTGTGTTATATCACTTTTCAGTTTTCCTCTTATAATAATTAAACAGGCGACACGTGTGTCATTTAGTTTACAAAGTTGTGCTTTCCGTTTCTGTTCTTTCTTTGGAAACTTGTTTCTGTGCCATACAGTGTGAGATAACACTTTCCGGTTTCCCTGTATTCCTAATTGAGTGAGCGACACACTTGTGATTTAGTTTACAAAGTAGTGCTTTGGGTTTCTGTTCTTCTTGGAAACTTGTTTCTGTGCTGTACAGTGTGATATATCACTTTTCAGTTTTCCTGTTGTAATAATTGAACGGGCGACACGTATGTGATTTAGTTTACAAAGTTGTGCTTCTTTTCTGTTCTTTCGATGAAAACATATTCCTGTGCTGTACAGTGTGTTATATCACTTTTCAGTTTTACTCTTATAATAATTGAACAGGCGACACGTATGTGAATTAGTTTACAAAGTTGTGCTTTGCTTTTCTGTTCTTTCGATGGAAACTTGTTTCTGTGCCGTACAGTGCGAGATAACACTTTTCGGTTTTCCTGTATTCCTAATTGAGCGAGTGACACACATGTGATTCAGTTTACAAAGTAGTGCTTTTCATTTACATTCTTTCGTTGGAAACTTGTCCCTGTTAGGAAACTTGTTCCTGTTAGGAACAAGTTAGGGTTAGGGTTAGGGTTAGGGTTAGGGTTAGGGTTAGGGTTAGGGTTAGCGTTAGGGTTAGGGTTAGGGTTAGGGTTATATCACTTTTCAGATTTCCTGTTATAATAATTGAACAGGCGACACATATGTGAATTAGTTTACAAAGTTGTGCTTTGCGTTTCTGTTCTTTCAATGGAAACTTGTTTCTGTGCCGTAAAGTGCGATATAACACTTTTCGGTATTCCTGTATTCCTAATTGAGCGAGTGACACACATGTGATTCAGTTTACAAAGTAGTGCTTTTCATTTACGTTCTTTCCTTGGAAACTTGTTCCTGTTAGGAACAAGTTAGAGTTAGGGTTAGGGTTAGGGTTAGGGTTAGGGTTAGGGTTAGGGTTAGGGCTGGGTAAGGGATAGGGTTAGCGTTAGGGTTAGGGTTAGGGTTAGGGTTAGGGTTAGGGGTTAGGGTTAGGGTTAGGGTTAGGGTTAGGGTTAGGGTTAGGGCCTTTGGGTTAGGGTTAGGGTTAGGGTTATATCACTTTTCAGTTTTCCTGTTATAATAATTGAACAGGCGACACATATGTGAATTAGTTTACAAAGTTGTGCTTTGCGTTTCTGTTCTTTCAATGGAAACTTGTTTCTGTGCCGTACAGTTTGAGATAACACTTTTCAGTTTTCCTGTATTCCTAATTGAGCGAGCAACACACAGGTGATTCTGTTTAAAAGTAGTGCTTTGCTTTTCTGTTCTATCGTTGGAAACTTGTTCTTGTGCTGTACAGTGAGATATATTACTGTTCAGTTTTCCTGTATTCCTAATGGAGCGAGCGACACACATGTGATTTAGTTAACAAAGTAGTGCTTTTGGTTTCTGTTCTTCTTGGAAACTTGTTTCTGTGCTGTACAGTGTGATATATCACTTTTCAGTTTTCCTGTTGTAATAATTGAACGGGCAACATGTATGTGATTTAGTTTACAAAGTTGTGCTTTGCTTTTCCGTTCTTTCGATGGAAACTAGTTTCTGTGCCGTAAAGTGCGATATAACACTTTTCGGTATTCCTGTATTCCTAATTGAGCGAGTGACACACATGTGATTCAGTTTACAAAGTAGTGCTTTTCATTTACATTCTTTCGTTGGAAACTTGTCCCTGTTAGGAAACTTGTTCCTGTTAGGAACAAGTTAGGGTTAGGGTTAGGGTTAGGGTTAGGGTTAGCGTTAGGGTTAGGGTTAGGGTTAGGGTTAGGGTTAGGGTTAGGGTTAGGGTTACAGGTTAGGGTTAGGGTTAGGGTTAGGGTTAGGGGTTAGGGTTAGGGTTAGGGCCTTAGGGTTAGGGTTAGGGTTAGGGTTATATCACTTTTCAGTTTTCCTGTTATAATAATTGAACAGGCGACACATATGTGAATTAGTTTACAAAGTTGTGCTTTGCGTTTCTGTTCTTTCAATGGAAACTTGTTTCTGTGCCGTACAGTGCGAGATAACACTTTTCAGTTTTTCTGTATTCCTAATTGAGCGAGCGACACACAGGTGATTCTGTTTAAAAGTAGTGTTTTGCTTTTCTGTTCTTTCGTTGGAAACTTGTTCTTGTGCTGTACAGTGAGATATATTACTTTTCAGTTTTCCTGTATTCCTAATGAAGCGAGCTACACACATGTGATTTAGTTTACAAATAGGTGATTTTCTTTTTTGTTCTTTCATTTGAAACTTGTTCTTGTGCTGTACAATGTGATATATCACTTTTCAGTTTTCCTGTTACAATAATTGAACAGGCGACACGTATGTGAATTAGTTTACAAAGTTGTGCTTTGCGTTTCTGTTCTTTCGATGGAAACAGGTTCCTGTGCTGTACAGTGTGTTATATCACTTTTCAGTTTTCCTCTTATAATAATTGAACAGGCGACACGTATGTGAATTAGTTTACAAAGTTGTGCTTTGCGTTTCTGTTCTTTTGATGAAAACATGTTCCTGTGCTGTACAGTGTGTTATATCACTTTTCAGTTTTCCTCTTATAATAATTAAACAGGCGACACGTGTGTCATTTAGTTTACAAAGTTGTGCTTTCCGTTTCTGTTCTTTCTTTGGAAACTTGTTTCTGTGCCATACAGTGTGAGATAATACTTTCCGGTTTCCCTGTATTCCTAATTGAGTGAGCGACACACTTGTGATTTAGTTTACAAAGTAGTGCTTTGGGTTTCTGTTCTTCTTGGAAACTTGTTTCTGTGCTGTACAGTGTGATATATCACTTTTCAGTTTTCCTGTTGTAATAATTGAACGGGCGACACGTATGTGATTTAGTTTACAAAGTTGTGCTTCTTTTCTGTTCTTTCGATGAAAACATATTCCTGTGCTGTACAGTGTGTTATATCACTTTTCAGTTTTCCTCTTATAATAATTGAACAGGCGACACGTATGTGAATTAGTTTACAAAGTTGTGCTTTGCTTTTCTGTTCTTTCGATGGAAACTAGTTTCTGTGCCGTACAGTGCGAGATAACACTTTTCAGTTTTCCTGTATTCCTAATTGAGCGAGCAACACACAGGTGATTCTGTTTAAAAGTAGTGCTTTGCTTTTCTGTTCTTTCGTTGGAAACTTGTTCTTGTGCTGTACAGTGAGATATATTACTGTTCAGTGTTCCTGTATTCCTAATGGAGCGAGCGACACACATGTGATTTAGTTTACAAATTAGTGATTTTCTTTTTTGTTCTTTCATTTGAAACTTGTACCTGTGCTGTACAATGTGATATATCACTTTTCAGTTTTCCTGTTATAATAATTGAACAGGCGACACGTATGTGAATTAGTTTACAAAGTTGTGCTTTGCGTTTCTGTTCTTTCTTTGGAAACTTGTTTCTGTGCCATACAGTGTGAGATAACACTTTTCGGTTTCCCTGTATTCCTAATTGAGCGAGCGACACACATGTGATTTAGTTAACAAAGTAGTGCTTTTGGTTTCTGTTCTTCTTGGAAACTTGTTTCTGTGCTGTACAGTGTGATATATCACTTTTCAGTTTTCCTGTTGTAATAATTGAACGGGCGACATGTATGTGATTTAGTTTACAAAGTTGTGCTTTGCTTTTCTGTTCTTTCGATGGAAACTAGTTTCTGTGCCATAAAGTGCGATATAACACTTTTCGGTATTCCTGTATTCCTAATTGAGCGAGTGACACACATGTGATTCAGTTTACAAAGTAGTGCTTTTCATTTACGTTCTTTCCTTGGAAACCTGTTCCTGTTAGGAACAAGTTAGAGTTAGGGTTAGGGTTAGGGTTAGGGTTAGGGTTAGGGTTAGGGCTGGGTAAGGGATAGGGTTAGCGTTAGGGTTAGGGTTAGGGTTAGGGTTAGGGTTAGGGTTAGGGGTTAGGGTTAGGGTTAGGGTTAGGGTTAGGGCCTTTGGGTTAGGGTTAGGGTTAGGGTTATATCACTTTTCAGTTTTCCTGTTATAATAATTGAACAGGCGACACATATGTGAATTAGTTTACAAAGTTGTGCTTTGCGTTTCTGTTCTTTCAATGGAAACTTGTTTCTGTGCCGTACAGTTTGAGATAACACTTTTCAGTTTTCCTGTATTCCTAATTGAGCGAGTAACACACAGGTGATTCTGTTTAAAAGTAGTGCTGGAGGGGAGGGGCAAGATGGCGGCGCCGGGAGGACTCTCATTCTGAGCAGCAGCACAGCAGGATCAGCACAGTGAACAGCAATCAGAACTCTCGCCCATAAAACACAGTCATTGTGTTTCCCAGGTGAGAGGATATCCCACGGTGGGGGATTCAATCAGCTTTTAACTCACCCGGCTAAACCGCGGAAGAGATCCCGGTTCCGCCAGACGCTTGGCTGCCGGCCGCCAGCCCCAGCCCCAGCCCAGAGCCACAAGCCAGTGTCTCTGGTCACGGTCCCAGACTGAACCTTGGGCACCACACTATCAGAGACTGGAATTTTCAGTCGAGAGATAACCCCAGGGTACAGGAAACGATTGGGACCGGCCTTAGGTCACCCAGACATCCCCTGGAAAAGACTCGGGCGGGTTCCACGGGCACCCCAGGAGCCAGCCCGGAGCCAGAGCCGGGGACCCAGGTTCCCGCACAGAGCCCTGCCTGCCTGCGCGCCTGATTCGCCGCCAGAGATAGAAACGGCGGGTCTGATCTCAGAGCACTCAGCTCACCCCCAACCTGAAAAGGTCCCCGGAAAATTACCCAGCTTAGGGAGCCACTCAGACTCCCAAAAGCCACAAAGGCAGACACAGGCAGTTTCTGCGCACCAGACAGCTGGCAGAGACTGAGCCGCCATCACACAGCTGTGCTCCAGGCACAGGCAAATTTCTGTGGCCAGCAAGCTGGCGGACACTGAGCACTGTGCACCAGGGCAAAAAAAAAACACTAGGAGTCCGTGTCTCCAGAGAATCCACGGGGAAGGAAGGAAACTGTACTGATCTAAATCACCCAATCCTTCCCTAGAAAAAGTCTAGTAGTCTAGTAGGGCCGAGGCGCCAGCACTCAGCTGTGCTCCAGACACAAGCACAAACAGTTGAGGCGCGCCTGATGTCCAACTGGGTCACAGCAGCTGATCATTAAATTTGCAACAAGAAACCCAGAAACAGGGCAGCTGCCCTCAGGACTTCCCTGGGTGAGAGGAGAACCCTCTCGACTAACAAAGACCACAGTTACCACTCAGGTCTATATCCCTGAGGTGAGCAACTCCTGAAAAAACACCAGCCATCCAGGGACTATACCCAAAAAGCTGAGAAGACATCCTTCAGGAAAATCCAGCTTTCTGCAAAGGGGATTCTCTCCACCACAGGATCCCCAGGAACCACCAGAAAATAACCCCAAACTCCTAAGATAACACAATGGGTAGAGGCCAGCGTAAAAGCTCAAGCAACAAAAGACAGAGCAATATGGCATCTCCAGAACCCAGTTACCCAGGGGCAAGTAGCCCTGGACACCCCACCATAACTGAAATCCAAGAAGATGACCTAACAAGTATGCTCATGAAGATGATAACAGAGGAAACAAATAAGATTCGTAAAGACATAGAGGAAGATAAACTCAAACAGAATATTGCCATCCGTAAAGAAATAGAGGAAGCTGCAGCCAAACAGTTTATGGCCTTTAGAAAGGAAATGCTTAAAACACTGAATGAAATGAAAGAAACAGAGTTGAAGGAACTAAAAGAAAAACAGGAAAGTACAATCAGACAGGTGAAGGAAGTAAACAAAACAACTCAAGACCTGAAGATAGAATTGGAAAAATTAAAGAAAACACAAATGGAAGAAATAATGGAAAGGAAGAATCTAGGGAAGAAAACAGGAACTACAGAGGTAAGCATAACCAACAGACTACAAGAGATGGAAGAAAGAATCTCAGGTGTAGAAGATACAATGGAAGAAATCGATGTATCTGTCAAAGAAAATGTTAAATCTGAAAAATTCCTGACACAGACCGTCCAAGAAATGCAAGACAATATGAAAAGACAAAACCTAAGAATAATAGGTATAGAGGAAAAAGAAGACTCCCTTCTCCAAGGCCCAGAAAATATTTTCAACAAAATCATTGAAGAAAATTTCCCCAAGCTAAAGGAGAGGCCAATTAGAATACATGAGGCCTACAGAACACCCAGCAAATTTGACCAGAAAAGAAAATCCTCCCGCCACATAATAATCAAAACAGTAAGTATACAGAACAAAGAAAAAATACTAAAAGCTACAAGGGAAAAAGGCCAAGTAACATATAATGGCAAACCCATTAGAATCACACCTGACTTTTCAACAGAGACTATGAAAGCCAGAAGGGCCTGGACAGATATCATGCAGACCCTAAGAGAACACAGATGTCAGCCCAGGCTACTATACCCAGCAAAACTCTCAGTCCTCATAGATGGAGAAAACAAGATATTCAATGACAAAAACAAATTTCAACAATACCTACAAACAAATCCAGCATTACAGAAGACACTGGAAGAGAAAATACAACCCAAGAAAGCTAGCTACATTCAAGAAAACACAGGAAATAAATAACCTCACTTCAGTAAAACAAAAAGCAACCAAACACACAACCTGATGACCACAGCCAACATCAAAATCAAGAGATCTAACAGCCACTGGTCATTAATCTCTCTCAACATCAATGGACTCAAATCTCCAATAAAAAGACACAGATTAACAGAATGGATACGTAAACAAAACCCAGCAATCTGTTTCTGTTCTTCTTGGAAACTTGTTTGTGTGCTGTACAGTGTGATATATCACTTTTCAGTTTTCCTGTTGTAATAATTGAACGGGCGACACGTATGTGATTTAGTTTACAAAGTTGTGCTTTGCTTTTCTGTTCTTTCGATGGAAACTAGTTTCTGTGCCGTACAGTGCAATATAACACTTTTCGGTTTTCCTGTATTCCTAATTGAGCGAGTGACACACATGTGATTCAGTTTACAAAGTAGTGCTTTTCATTTACGATCTTTCGTTGGAAATTTGTTCCTGTTAGGAACAAGTTAGGGTTAGGGTTAGGATTAGGGTTAGGGTTAGGGTTAGGGTTAGGGCTGGGTAAGGGATAGGGTTAGCGTTAGGATTAGGGTTAGGGTTAGGGTTAGGGGTTAGGGTTAGTGATAGGGTTAGGGTTAG
This sequence comes from Meriones unguiculatus, assembly GCF_030254825.1. NCBI lineage: Eukaryota > Metazoa > Chordata > Mammalia > Rodentia > Muridae > Meriones > Meriones unguiculatus. Next base: position 3,118,372 of record NC_083364.1, on the reverse strand, counting down.
TGGTTAGGGTTAGGGTTAGGGTTAGGGCCTTAGGGTCAGGGTTAGGGTTAGGGCCTTAGGGTTAGGGTTAGGGTTAGGGTTATATCACTTTTCAGTTTTCCTGTTGTAATAATTGAACGGGTGACACGTATGTGATTTAGTTTACAAAGTTGTGCGTTGCTTTTCTGTTCTTTCGATAGAAACTAGTTTCTGTGCCGTAAAGTGCGAGATAACACTTTTCGGTTTTCCTGTATTCCTAATTGAGCGAGTGACACACATGTGGTTCACTTTACAAAGTAGTGATTTTCATTCACATTCTTTCGTTGGAAACTTGTTCCTGTTAGGAACAAGTTAGGGTTAGGGTTAGGGTTAGGGTTAGGGTTAGGGTTAGGGTTAGGGCCTTAGGGTTAGGGTTAGGGTTAGGGTTATATCACTTTTCAGTTTTCCTATTATAATAATTGAACAGGCGACACGTATGTGAATTAGTTTACAAAGTTGTGCTTTGCGTTTCTGTTCTTTCGATGGAAACATGTTCCTGTGCTGTACAGTGTGTTATATCACTTTTCAGTTTTCCTCTTATAATAATTGAACAGGCGACACGTATGTCATTTAGTTTACAACGTTGTGCTTTCCGTTTCTGTTCTTTCTTTGGAAACTTGTTTCTGTGCCATACAGTGTGAGATAACACTTTTCGGTTTCCCTGTATTCCTAATTGAGCGAGCGACACACATGTGATTTAGTTTACAAAGTAGTGCTTTGGGTTTCTGTTCTTCTTGGAAACTTGTTTCTGTGCTGTACAGTGTGATATATCACTTTTCAGTGTTCCTGTTGTAATAATTGAACGGGCGACACGTATGTGATTTAGTTTACAAAGTTGTGCTTTGCTTTTCTGTTCTTTCGATGGAAACTTGTTTCTGTGCCGTACAGTGCGAGATAACACTTTTCGGTTTTCCTGTATTCCTAATTGAGCGAGTGACACACATGTGATTCAGTTTACAAAGTAGTGCTTTTCATTTACATTCTTTCGTTGGAAACTTGTCCCTGTTAGGAAACTTGTTCCTGTTAGGAACAAGTTAGGGTTAGGGTTAGGGTTAGGGTTAGGGTTAGGGTTAGGGTTAGCGTTAGGGTTAGGGTTAGGGTTAGGGTTATATCACTTTTCAGTTTTCCTGTTATAATAATTGAACAGGCGACACATATGTGAATTAGTTTACAAAGTTGTGCTTTGCGTTTCTGTTCTTTCAATGGAAACTTGTTTCTGTGCCGTAAAGTGCGATATAACACTTTTCGGTATTCCTGTATTCCTAATTGAGCGAGTGACACACATGTGATTCAGTTTACAAAGTAGTGCTTTTCATTTACGTTCTTTCCTTGGAAACTTGTTCCTGTTAGGAACAAGTTAGAGTTAGGGTTAGGGTTAGGGTTAGGGTTAGGGTTAGGGTTAGGGTTAGGGCTGGGTAAGGGATAGGGTTAGCGTTAGGGTTAGGGTTAGGGTTAGGGTTAGGGTTAGGGGTTAGGGTTAGGGTTAGGGTTAGGGTTAGGGTTAGGGTTAGGGCCTTTGGGTTAGGGTTAGGGTTAGGGTTATATCACTTTTCAGTTTTCCTGTTATAATAATTGAACAGGCGACACATATGTGAATTAGTTTACAAAGTTGTGCTTTGCGTTTCTGTTCTTTCAATGGAAACTTGTTTCTGTGCCGTACAGTTTGAGATAACACTTTTCAGTTTTCCTGTATTCCTAATTGAGCGAGCAACACACAGGTGATTCTGTTTAAAAGTAGTGCTTTGCTTTTCTGTTCTATCGTTGGAAACTTGTTCTTGTGCTGTACAGTGAGATATATTACTGTTCAGTTTTCCTGTATTCCTAATGGAGCGAGCGACACACATGTGATTTAGTTAACAAAGTAGTGCTTTTGGTTTCTGTTCTTCTTGGAAACTTGTTTCTGTGCTGTACAGTGTGATATATCACTTTTCAGTTTTCCTGTTGTAATAATTGAACGGGCAACATGTATGTGATTTAGTTTACAAAGTTGTGCTTTGCTTTTCTGTTCTTTCGATGGAAACTAGTTTCTGTGCCGTAAAGTGCGATATAACACTTTTCGGTATTCCTGTATTCCTAATTGAGCGAGTGACACACATGTGATTCAGTTTACAAAGTAGTGCTTTTCATTTACATTCTTTCGTTGGAAACTTGTCCCTGTTAGGAAACTTGTTCCTGTTAGGAACAAGTCAGGGTTAGGGTTAGGGTTAGGGTTAGGGTTAGCGTTAGGGTTAGGGTTAGGGTTAGGGTTAGGGTTAGGGTTAGGGTTACAGGTTAGGGTTAGGGTTAGGGTTAGGGTTAGGGGTTAGGGTTAGGGTTAGGGCCTTAGGGTTAGGGTTAGGGTTAGGGTTATATCACTTTTCAGTTTTCCTGTTATAATAATTGAACAGGCGACACATATGTGAATTAGTTTACAAAGTTGTGCTTTGCGTTTCTGTTCTTTCAATGGAAACTTGTTTCTGTGCCGTACAGTGCGAGATAACACTTTTCAGTTTTTCTGTATTCCTAATTGAGCGAGCGACACACAGGTGATTCTGTTTAAAAGTAGTGTTTTGCTTTTCTGTTCTTTCGTTGGAAACTTGTTCTTGTGCTGTACAGTGAGATATATTACTTTTCAGTTTTCCTGTATTCCTAATGAAGCGAGCTACACACATGTGATTTAGTTTACAAATAGGTGATTTTCTTTTTTGTTCTTTCATTTGAAACTTGTTCTTGTGCTGTACAATGTGATATATCACTTTTCAGTTTTCCTGTTACAATAATTGAACAGGCGACATGTATGTGAATTAGTTTACAAAGTTGTGCTTTGCGTTTCTGTTCTTTCGATGGAAACAGGTTCCTGTGCTGTACAGTGTGTTATATCACTTTTCAGTTTTCCTCTTATAATAATTGAACAGGCGACACGTATGTGAATTAGTTTACAAAGTTGTGCTTTGCGTTTCTGTTCTTTTGATGAAAACATGTTCCTGTGCTGTACAGTGTGTTATATCACTTTTCAGTTTTCCTCTTATAATAATTAAACAGGCGACACGTGTGTCATTTAGTTTACAAAGTTGTGCTTTCCGTTTCTGTTCTTTCTTTGGAAACTTGTTTCTGTGCCATACAGTGTGAGATAATACTTTCCGGTTTCCCTGTATTCCTAATTGAGTGAGCGACACACTTGTGATTTAGTTTACAAAGTAGTGCTTTGGGTTTCTGTTCTTCTTGGAAACTTGTTTCTGTGCTGTACAGTGTGATATATCACTTTTCAGTTTTCCTGTTGTAATAATTGAACGGGCGACACGTATGTGATTTAGTTTACAAAGTTGTGCTTCTTTTCTGTTCTTTCGATGAAAACATATTCCTGTGCTGTACAGTGTGTTATATCACTTTTCAGTTTTCCTCTTATAATAATTGAACAGGCGACACGTATGTGAATTAGTTTACAAAGTTGTGCTTTGCTTTTCTGTTCTTTCGATGGAAACTAGTTTCTGTGCCGTACAGTGCGAGATAACACTTTTCAGTTTTCCTGTATTCCTAATTGAGCGAGCAACACACAGGTGATTCTGTTTAAAAGTAGTGCTTTGCTTTTCTGTTCTTTCGTTGGAAACTTGTTCTTGTGCTGTACAGTGAGATATATTACTGTTCAGTGTTCCTGTATTCCTAATGGAGCGAGCGACACACATGTGATTTAGTTTACAAATTAGTGATTTTCTTTTTTGTTCTTTCATTTGAAACTTGTACCTGTGCTGTACAATGTGATATATCACTTTTCAGTTTTCCTGTTATAATAATTGAACAGGCGACACGTATGTGAATTAGTTTACAAAGTTGTGCTTTGCGTTTCTGTTCTTTCTTTGGAAACTTGTTTCTGTGCCATACAGTGTGAGATAACACTTTTCGGTTTCCCTGTATTCCTAATTGAGCGAGCGACACACATGTGATTTAGTTAACAAAGTAGTGCTTTTGGTTTCTGTTCTTCTTGGAAACTTGTTTCTGTGCTGTACAGTGTGATATATCACTTTTCAGTTTTCCTGTTGTAATAATTGAACGGGCGACATGTATGTGATTTAGTTTACAAAGTTGTGCTTTGCTTTTCTGTTCTTTCGATGGAAACTAGTTTCTGTGCCATAAAGTGCGATATAACACTTTTCGGTATTCCTGTATTCCTAATTGAGCGAGTGACACACATGTGATTCAGTTTACAAAGTAGTGCTTTTCATTTACGTTCTTTCCTTGGAAACCTGTTCCTGTTAGGAACAAGTTAGAGTTAGGGTTAGGGTTAGGGTTAGGGTTAGGGTTAGGGTTAGGGCTGGGTAAGGGATAGGGTTAGCGTTAGGGTTAGGGTTAGGGTTAGGGTTAGGGTTAGGGGTTAGGGTTAGGGTTAGGGTTAGGGTTAGGGCCTTTGGGTTAGGGTTAGGGTTAGGGTTATATCACTTTTCAGTTTTCCTGTTATAATAATTGAACAGGCGACACATATGTGAATTAGTTTACAAAGTTGTGCTTTGCGTTTCTGTTCTTTCAATGGAAACTTGTTTCTGTGCCGTACAGTTTGAGATAACACTTTTCAGTTTTCCTGTATTCCTAATTGAGCGAGTAACACACAGGTGATTCTGTTTAAAAGTAGTGCTGGAGGGGAGGGGCAAGATGGCGGCGCCGGGAGGACTCTCATTCTGAGCAGCAGCACAGCAGGATCAGCACAGTGAACAGCAATCAGAACTCTCGCCCATAAAACACAGTCATTGTGTTTCCCAGGTGAGAGGATATCCCACGGTGGGGGATTCAATCAGCTTTTAACTCACCCGGCTAAACCGCGGAAGAGATCCCGGTTCCGCCAGACGCTTGGCTGCCGGCCGCCAGCCCCAGCCCCAGCCCAGAGCCACAAGCCAGTGTCTCTGGTCACGGTCCCAGACTGAACCTTGGGCACCACACTATCAGAGACTGGAATTTTCAGTCGAGAGATAACCCCAGGGTACAGGAAACGATTGGGACCGGCCTTAGGTCACCCAGACATCCCCTGGAAAAGACTCGGGCGGGTTCCACGGGCACCCCAGGAGCCAGCCCGGAGCCAGAGCCGGGGACCCAGGTTCCCGCACAGAGCCCTGCCTGCCTGCGCGCCTGATTCGCCGCCAGAGATAGAAACGGCGGGTCTGATCTCAGAGCACTCAGCTCACCCCCAACCTGAAAAGGTCCCCGGAAAATTACCCAGCTTAGGGAGCCACTCAGACTCCCAAAAGCCACAAAGGCAGACACAGGCAGTTTCTGCGCACCAGACAGCTGGCAGAGACTGAGCCGCCATCACACAGCTGTGCTCCAGGCACAGGCAAATTTCTGTGGCCAGCAAGCTGGCGGACACTGAGCACTGTGCACCAGGGCAAAAAAAAAAACACTAGGAGTCCGTGTCTCCAGAGAATCCACGGGGAAGGAAGGAAACTGTACTGATCTAAATCACCCAATCCTTCCCTAGAAAAAGTCTAGTAGTCTAGTAGGGCCGAGGCGCCAGCACTCAGCTGTGCTCCAGACACAAGCACAAACAGTTGAGGCGCGCCTGATGTCCAACTGGGTCACAGCAGCTGATCATTAAATTTGCAACAAGAAACCCAGAAACAGGGCAGCTGCCCTCAGGACTTCCCTGGGTGAGAGGAGAACCCTCTCGACTAACAAAGACCACAGTTACCACTCAGGTCTATATCCCTGAGGTGAGCAACTCCTGAAAAAACACCAGCCATCCAGGGACTATACCCAAAAAGCTGAGAAGACATCCTTCAGGAAAATCCAGCTTTCTGCAAAGGGGATTCTCTCCACCACAGGATCCCCAGGAACCACCAGAAAATAACCCCAAACTCCTAAGATAACACAATGGGTAGAGGCCAGCGTAAAAGCTCAAGCAACAAAAGACAGAGCAATATGGCATCTCCAGAACCCAGTTACCCAGGGGCAAGTAGCCCTGGACACCCCACCATAACTGAAATCCAAGAAGATGACCTAACAAGTATGCTCATGAAGATGATAACAGAGGAAACAAATAAGATTCGTAAAGACATAGAGGAAGATAAACTCAAACAGAATATTGCCATCCGTAAAGAAATAGAGGAAGCTGCAGCCAAACAGTTTATGGCCTTTAGAAAGGAAATGCTTAAAACACTGAATGAAATGAAAGAAACAGAGTTGAAGGAACTAAAAGAAAAACAGGAAAGTACAATCAGACAGGTGAAGGAAGTAAACAAAACAACTCAAGACCTGAAGATAGAATTGGAAAAATTAAAGAAAACACAAATGGAAGAAATAATGGAAAGGAAGAATCTAGGGAAGAAAACAGGAACTACAGAGGTAAGCATAACCAACAGACTACAAGAGATGGAAGAAAGAATCTCAGGTGTAGAAGATACAATGGAAGAAATCGATGTATCTGTCAAAGAAAATGTTAAATCTGAAAAATTCCTGACACAGACCGTCCAAGAAATGCAAGACAATATGAAAAGACAAAACCTAAGAATAATAGGTATAGAGGAAAAAGAAGACTCCCTTCTCCAAGGCCCAGAAAATATTTTCAACAAAATCATTGAAGAAAATTTCCCCAAGCTAAAGGAGAGGCCAATTAGAATACATGAGGCCTACAGAACACCCAGCAAATTTGACCAGAAAAGAAAATCCTCCCGCCACATAATAATCAAAACAGTAAGTATACAGAACAAAGAAAAAATACTAAAAGCTACAAGGGAAAAAGGCCAAGTAACATATAATGGCAAACCCATTAGAATCACACCTGACTTTTCAACAGAGACTATGAAAGCCAGAAGGGCCTGGACAGATATCATGCAGACCCTAAGAGAACACAGATGTCAGCCCAGGCTACTATACCCAGCAAAACTCTCAGTCCTCATAGATGGAGAAAACAAGATATTCAATGACAAAAACAAATTTCAACAATACCTACAAACAAATCCAGCATTACAGAAGACACTGGAAGAGAAAATACAACCCAAGAAAGCTAGCTACATTCAAGAAAACACAGGAAATAAATAACCTCACTTCAGTAAAACAAAAAGCAACCAAACACACAACCTGATGACCACAGCCAACATCAAAATCAAGAGATCTAACAGCCACTGGTCATTAATCTCTCTCAACATCAATGGACTCAAATCTCCAATAAAAAGACACAGATTAACAGAATGGATACGTAAACAAAACCCAGCAATCTGTTTCTGTTCTTCTTGGAAACTTGTTTGTGTGCTGTACAGTGTGATATATCACTTTTCAGTTTTCCTGTTGTAATAATTGAACGGGCGACACGTATGTGATTTAGTTTACAAAGTTGTGCTTTGCTTTTCTGTTCTTTCGATGGAAACTAGTTTCTGTGCCGTACAGTGCAATATAACACTTTTCGGTTTTCCTGTATTCCTAATTGAGCGAGTGACACACATGTGATTCAGTTTACAAAGTAGTGCTTTTCATTTACGATCTTTCGTTGGAAATTTGTTCCTGTTAGGAACAAGTTAGGGTTAGGGTTAGGATTAGGGTTAGGGTTAGGGTTAGGGTTAGGGCTGGGTAAGGGATAGGGTTAGCGTTAGGATTAGGGTTAGGGTTAGGGTTAGGGTTAGGGTTAGGGTTAGGGGTTAGGGTTAGTGATAGGGTTAGGGTTAGTGGTTAGGGTTAGGGTTAGGGTTAGGGCCTTAGGGTCAGGGTTAGGGTTAGGGCCTTAGGGTTAGGGTTAGGGTTAGGGTTATATCACTTTTCAGTTTTCCTGTTGTAATAATTGAACGGGTGACACGTATGTGATTTAGTTTACAAAGTTGTGCGTTGCTTTTCTGTTCTTTCGATAGAAACTAGTTTCTGTGCCGTAAAGTGCGAGATAACACTTTTCGGTTTTCCTGTATTCCTAATTGAGCGAGTGACACACATGTGGTTCACTTTACAAAGTAGTGCTTTTCATTCACATTCTTTCGTTGGAAACTTGTTCCTGTTAGGAACAAGTTAGGGTTAGGGTTAGGGTTAGGGTTAGGGTTAGGGTTAGGGTTAGGGCCTTAGGGTTAGGGTTAGGGTTAGGGTTATATCACTTTTCAGTTTTCCTATTATAATAATTGAACAGGCGACACGTATGTGAATTAGTTTACAAAGTTGTGCTTTGCGTTTCTGTTCTTTCGATGGAAACATGTTCCTGTGCTGTACAGTGTGTTATATCACTTTTCAGTTTTCCTCTTATAATAATTGAACAGGCGACACGTATGTCATTTAGTTTACAACGTTGTGCTTTCCGTTTCTGTTCTTTCTTTGGAAACTTGTTTCTGTGCCATACAGTGTGAGATAACACTTTTCGGTTTCCCTGTATTCCTAATTGAGCGAGCGACACACATGTGATTTAGTTTACAAAGTAGTGCTTTGGGTTTCTGTTCTTCTTGGAAACTTGTTTCTGTGCTGTACAGTGTGATATATCACTTTTCAGTGTTCCTGTTGTAATAATTGAACGGGCGACACGTATGTGATTTAGTTTACAAAGTTGTGCTTTGCTTTTCTGTTCTTTCGATGGAAACTAGTTTCTGTGCCGTACAGTGCGAGATAACACTTTTCGGTTTTGCTGTATTCCTAATTGAGCGAGTGACACACATGTGACTCAGTTTACAAAGTAGTGCTTTTCATTTACGTTCTTTCGTTGGAAACTTGTTACTGTTAGAAACAAGTTAGGGTTAGGGTTAGGGTTAGAGTTAGGTTAGGGCTGGGTAAGGGATAGGGTTAGCGTTAGGGTTAGGGTTAGAGTTAGCGTTAGGGTTAGGGTTAGGGTTAGGGTTAGGGGTTAGGGTTAGGGTTAGGGTTAGGGTTAGGGTTAGGGTTAGGGTTAGGGTTAGGGCCTTAGGGTTAGGGTTAGGGTTAGGGTTATATCACTTTTCAATTTTCCTGTTATAATAATTGAACAGGCAACACATATGTGAATTAGTTTACAAAGTTGTGCTTTGCGTTTCTGTTCTTTCAATGGAAACTTGTTTCTGTGCCTTACAGTGCGAGATAACACTTTTCAGTTTTCCTGTATTCCTAATTGAACAAGCGACACACAGGTGATTCTGTTTAAAAGTAGTGCTTTGCTTTTCTGTTCTTTCATTGGAAACTTGTTCTTGTGCTGTACAGTGAGATATATTACTGTTCAGTTTTCCTGTATTCCTAATGGAGCGAGCGACACACATGTGATTCACTTTACAAAGTAGTGCTTTTCATTTACATTCTTTCGTTGGAAACTTGTTCCTGTTAGGAACAAGTTAGGGTTAGGGTTAGGGTTAGGGTTAGGGTTAGGTTAGGGCTTGGTAAGGGATAGGGGTAGTGTTAGGGTTAGGTTTAGGGTTAGGGTTAGGGTTAGTGTTAGGGTTAGGGGTTAGGGTTAGGGTTAGGGTTAGCGTTAGAGCCATAGGGTTAGTGTTAGGGTTAGGGTTATATCACTTTTCAGTTTTCCTGTTATAATAATTGAACAGGCGACACGTATGTGAATTAGTTTACAAAGTTGTGCTTTGCGTTTCTGTTCTTTTGATGGAAACATGTTCCTGTGCTGTACAGTGTGTTATATCACTTTTCAGTTTTCCTCTTATAATAATTAAACAGGCGACACGTATGTCATTTAGTTTACAAAGTTGTGCTTTCCGTTTCTGTTCTCTCTTTGGAAACTTGTTTCTGTGCCATACAGTGTGAGATAACACTTTTCCGTTTCCCTGTATTCCTAATTGAGCGAGCGACACACATGTGATTTAGTTTACAAAGTAGTGCTTTTGGTTTCTGTTTTTTTTGGAAACTTGTTTCTGTGCTGTACAGTGTGATATATCACTTTTCAGTTTTCCTGTTGTAATAATTGAACGTGCGACACGTATGTGATTTAGTTTACACAGTTGTGCTTTGCTTTTCTGTTCTTTCGATGGAAACTAGTTTCTGTGCCGTACAGTGCGAGATAACACTTTTCGGTTTTCCTGTATTCCTAATTGAGCGAGTGACACACAGGTGATTCAGTTTACAAAGTAGTGCTTTTCATTTACGTTCTTTCATTGGAAACTTGTTCCTGTGAGGAACAAGTTAGGGTTAGGGTTAGGGTTAGGGTTAGGGTTAGGGTTAGGGTTAGGGTTAGGGCTTGGTAAGGGATAGGGTTAGCGTTAGGATTAGGGTTAGGGTTAGGGTTAGGGTTAGGGTTATATCACTTTTCAGTTTTCCTGTTATAATAATTGAACAGGCGACACGTATGTGAATTAGTTTACAAATTTGTGCTTTGCGTTTCTGTTCTTTCGATGGAAACATGTTCCTGTGCTGTACAGTGTGTTATATCACTTTTCAGTTTTCCTCTTATAATAATTAAACAGGCGACACGTATGTCATTTAGTTTACAAAGTTGAACTTTGTGTTTCTGTTCTTTCTTGGGAAACTTGTTTTTGTGCCATACAGTGTGAGATAAGACTTTTCGAATTTTCCTGTATTCCTAATTGAGCGAGTGACAAACATGTGATTCAGTTTACAACGTAGTGCTTTTCATTTACGTTCTTTCGTTGGAAACTTGTTCCTGTTAGGAACAAGTTAGGGTTAGGGTTAGGGTTAGGGTTAGGGTTAGGTTAGGGCTGGGTAAGGGATAGGGTTAGCGTTAGGGTTCGGGTTAGGGTTAGGGTTAGGGTTAGGGGTTAGGTTTAGGGTTAGGGTTAGGGTTAGGGTTAGGGCCTTAGGGTTAGGGTTAGGGTTATATCACTTTTCAGTTTTCCTGTTATAATAATTGAACAGGCGACACATATGTGAATTAGTTTACAAAGTTGTGCTTTGCTTTTCTGTTCTTTCGATGGAAACAAGTTTCCGTGCCGTACAGTGCGAGATAACACTTTTCGGTTTTCCTGTATTCCTAATTGAGCGAGTGACACACATGTGATTCAGTTTACAAAGTAGTGCTTTTCATTTACATTCTTTCGTTGGAAACTTGTTCCTGTTAGGAAACTTGTTCCTGTTAGGAACAAGTTAGGGTTAGGGTTAGGGTTAGGGTTAGGGTTAGGGTTAGCGTTAGGGAGGGTTAGGGTTAGGGTTAGGGTTAGGGGTTAGGGTTAGGGTTAGGGTTAGGGATAGGGTTAGGGGTTAGGGTTAGGGTTAGGGCCTTAGGGTTAGGGTTAGGGTTAGGGTTATATCACTTTTCAGTTTTCCTGTTATAATGATTGAACAGGCGACACGTATGTGAATTAGTTTAGGGTTAGGGTTAGGATTAGGGTTAGGGTTAGGGTTAGGGTTAGTGTTAGGGTTATATCACTTTTCAGTTTTCCTGTTATAATAATTGAACAGGCGACACGTATGTCATTTAGTTTACAAAGTTGTGCTTTGCGTTTCTGTTCTTTCTTTGGAAACTTGTTTCTGTGCTGTACAGTGCGAGATAACACTTTTCAGTTTTCCTGTATTCCTAATTGAGCGAGCGACACACAGGTGATGCTGTTTAAAAGTAGTGCTTTGCTCTTCTGTTCTTTCGTTGGAAACTTGTTCTTGTGCTGTACAGTGAGATATATTACTGTTCAGTTTTCCTGTATTCCTAATGGAGCGAGCAACACACATGTGATTTAGTTTACAAATTAGTGATTTTCTTTTTTGTTCTTTCATTTGAAACTTGTTCCTTTGCTGTACAATGTGATATATCACTTTTCAGTTTTCCTGTTATAATAATTGAAAGGGGACACGTATGTGAATTAGTTTAAAAAGTTGTGCTTTGCGTTTCTGTTCTTTCGATGGAAACATGTTCCTGTGCTGTACAGTGTGTTATATCACTTTTCAGTTTTCCTCTTATAATAATTGAACAGGCGACACATATTTCATTTAGTTTACAAAGTTGTGCTTTGCGTTTCTGTTCTTTCTTTGGAAACTTGTTTCTGTGCCATACAGTGTGAGATAACGCTTTTCGGTTTCCCTGTATTCCTAATTGAGCGAGCGACACACATGTGATTTAGTTTACAAAGTAGTGCTTTTGGTTTCTGTTCTTCTTGGAAACTTGTTTCTGTGCTGTACAGTGTGATATATCACTTTTCAGTGTTCCTGTTGTAATAATTGAACGGGCGACACGTATGTGATTTAGTTTACAAAGTTGTGCTTTGCTTTTCTGTTCTTTCGATGGAAACTAGTTTCTGTGCCGTACAGTGCGAGATAACACTTTTCGGTTTTGCTGTATTCCTAATTGAGCGAGTGACACACATGTGACTCAGTTTACAAAGTAGTGCTTTTCATTTACGTTCTTTCGTTGGAAACTTGTTACTGTTAGAAACAAGTTAGGGTTAGGGTTAGGGTTAGAGTTAGGTTAGGGCTGGGTAAGGGATAGGGTTAGCGTTAGGGTTAGGGTTAGAGTTAGCGTTAGGGTTAGGGTTAGGGTTAGGGTTAGGGGTTAGGGTTAGGGTTAGGGTTAGGGTTAGGGTTAGGGTTAGGGTTAGGGCCTTAGGGTTAGGGTTAGGGTTAGGGTTATATCACTTTTCAATTTTCCTGTTATAATAATTGAACAGGCAACACATATGTGAATTAGTTTACAAAGTTGTGCTTTGCGTTTCTGTTCTTTCAATGGAAACTTGTTTCTGTGCCTTACAGTGCGAGATAACACTTTTCAGTTTTCCTGTATTCCTAATTGAACAAGCGACACACAGGTGATTCTGTTTAAAAGTAGTGCTTTGCTTTTCTGTTCTTTCATTGGAAACTTGTTCTTGTGCTGTACAGTGAGATATATTACTGTTCAGTTTTCCTGTATTCCTAATGGAGCGAGCGACACACATGTGATTCACTTTACAAAGTAGTGCTTTTCATTTACATTCTTTCGTTGGAAACTTGTTCCTGTTAGGAACAAGTTAGGGTTAGGGTTAGGGTTAGGGTTAGGGTTAGGTTAGGGCTTGGTAAGGGATAGGGGTAGTGTTAGGGTTAGGTTTAGGGTTAGGGTTAGGGTTAGTGTTAGGGTTAGGGGTTAGGGTTAGGGTTAGGGTTAGCGTTAGAGCCATAGGGTTAGTGTTAGGGTTAGGGTTATATCACTTTTCAGTTTTCCTGTTATAATAATTGAACAGGCGACACGTATGTGAATTAGTTTACAAAGTTGTGCTTTGCGTTTCTGTTCTTTTGATGGAAACATGTTCCTGTGCTGTACAGTGTGTTATATCACTTTTCAGTTTTCCTCTTATAATAATTAAACAGGCGACACGTATGTCATTTAGTTTACAAAGTTGTGCTTTCCGTTTCTGTTCTCTCTTTGGAAACTTGTTTCTGTGCCATACAGTGTGAGATAACACTTTTCCGTTTCCCTGTATTCCTAATTGAGCGAGCGACACACATGTGATTTAGTTTACAAAGTAGTGCTTTTGGTTTCTGTTTTTTTTGGAAACTTGTTTCTGTGCTGTACAGTGTGATATATCACTTTTCAGTTTTCCTGTTGTAATAATTGAACGTGCGACACGTATGTGATTTAGTTTACACAGTTGTGCTTTGCTTTTCTGTTCTTTCGATGGAAACTAGTTTCTGTGCCGTACAGTGCGAGATAACACTTTTCGGTTTTCCTGTATTCCTAATTGAGCGAGTGACACACAGGTGATTCAGTTTACAAAGTAGTGCTTTTCATTTACGTTCTTTCATTGGAAACTTGTTCCTGTGAGGAACAAGTTAGGGTTAGGGTTAGGGTTAGGGTTAGGGTTAGGGTTAGGGTTAGGGTTAGGGCTTGGTAAGGGATAGGGTTAGCGTTAGGATTAGGGTTAGGGTTAGGGTTAGGGTTAGGGTTATATCACTTTTCAGTTTTCCTGTTATAATAATTGAACAGGCGACACGTATGTGAATTAGTTTACAAATTTGTGCTTTGCGTTTCTGTTCTTTCGATGGAAACATGTTCCTGTGCTGTACAGTGTGTTATATCACTTTTCAGTTTTCCTCTTATAATAATTAAACAGGCGACACGTATGTCATTTAGTTTACAAAGTTGAACTTTGTGTTTCTGTTCTTTCTTGGGAAACTTGTTTTTGTGCCATACAGTGTGAGATAAGACTTTTCGAATTTTCCTGTATTCCTAATTGAGCGAGTGACAAACATGTGATTCAGTTTACAACGTAGTGCTTTTCATTTACGTTCTTTCGTTGGAAACTTGTTCCTGTTAGGAACAAGTTAGGGTTAGGGTTAGGGTTAGGTTAGGGCTGGGTAAGGGATAGGGTTAGCGTTAGGGTTCGGGTTAGGGTTAGGGTTAGGGTTAGGGGTTAGGTTTAGGGTTAGGGTTAGGGTTAGGGTTAGGGCCTTAGGGTTAGGGTTAGGGTTATATCACTTTTCAGTTTTCCTGTTATAATAATTGAACAGGCGACACATATGTGAATTAGTTTACAAAGTTGTGCTTTGCTTTTCTGTTCTTTCGATGGAAACAAGTTTCCGTGCCGTACAGTGCGAGATAACACTTTTCGGTTTTCCTGTATTCCTAATTGAGCGAGTGACACACATGTGATTCAGTTTACAAAGTAGTGCTTTTCATTTACATTCTTTCGTTGGAAACTTGTTCCTGTTAGGAAACTTGTTCCTGTTAGGAACAAGTTAGGGTTAGGGTTAGGGTTAGGGTTAGGGTTAGGGTTAGCGTTAGGGAGGGTTAGGGTTAGGGTTAGGGTTAGGGGTTAGGGTTAGGGTTAGGGTTAGGGATAGGGTTAGGGGTTAGGGTTAGGGTTAGGGCCTTAGGGTTAGGGTTAGGGTTAGGGTTATATCACTTTTCAGTTTTCCTGTTATAATGATTGAACAGGCGACACGTATGTGAATTAGTTTAGGGTTAGGGTTAGGATTAGGGTTAGGGTTAGGGTTAGGGTTAGTGTTAGGGTTATATCACTTTTCAGTTTTCCTGTTATAATAATTGAACAGGCGACACGTATGTCATTTAGTTTACAAAGTTGTGCTTTGCGTTTCTGTTCTTTCTTTGGAAACTTGTTTCTGTGCTGTACAGTGCGAGATAACACTTTTCAGTTTTCCTGTATTCCTAATTGAGCGAGCGACACACAGGTGATGCTGTTTAAAAGTAGTGCTTTGCTCTTCTGTTCTTTCGTTGGAAACTTGTTCTTGTGCTGTACAGTGAGATATATTACTGTTCAGTTTTCCTGTATTCCTAATGGAGCGAGCAACACACATGTGATTTAGTTTACAAATTAGTGATTTTCTTTTTTGTTCTTTCATTTGAAACTTGTTCCTTTGCTGTACAATGTGATATATCACTTTTCAGTTTTCCTGTTATAATAATTGAAAGGGGACACGTATGTGAATTAGTTTAAAAAGTTGTGCTTTGCGTTTCTGTTCTTTCGATGGAAACATGTTCCTGTGCTGTACAGTGTGTTATATCACTTTTCAGTTTTCCTCTTATAATAATTGAACAGGCGACACATATTTCATTTAGTTTACAAAGTTGTGCTTTGCGTTTCTGTTCTTTCTTTGGAAACTTGTTTCTGTGCCATACAGTGTGAGATAACGCTTTTCGGTTTCCCTGTATTCCTAATTGAGCGAGCGACACACATGTGATTTAGTTTACAAAGTAGTGCTTTTGGTTTCTGTTCTTCTTGGAAACTTGTTTCTGTGCTGTACAGTGTGATATATCACTTTTCAGTTTTCCTGTTGTAATAATTGAACGGGCGACACTTATGTGATTTAGTTTACAAAGTTGTGCTTTGCTTTTCTGTTCTTTCGATGGAAACT
Source organism: Meriones unguiculatus (assembly GCF_030254825.1). Taxonomy (NCBI): domain Eukaryota; kingdom Metazoa; phylum Chordata; class Mammalia; order Rodentia; family Muridae; genus Meriones; species Meriones unguiculatus. The sequence goes on along the minus strand of NC_083364.1, from coordinate 3,102,721 downwards.
AGTTTCTGTGCCGTACAGTGCGATATAACACTTTTTGGTTTTCCTTTATTCCTAATTGAGCGAGTGACATACATGTGATTCAGTTTACAAAGTAATGCTTTTCATTTACGTTCTTTAGTTGGAAACTTGTTCCTGTTAGGAACAAGTTAGGGTTAGGGTTAGGGTTAGGGTTAGGGTTAGGGTTAGGGTTAGGGTTCGGGTTAGGGTTAGGGTTAGGGCTGGGTAAGGGATAGGGTTAGCGTTAGGGTTAGGGTTAGGGTTAGGGTTAGGGTTAGGGTTAGGGTTAGGTGTTAGGGTTAGGGTTAGGGTTAGGGTTAGGGTTAGGGTTAGGGCCTTAGGGCTAGGGTTAGGGTTAGGGTTATATCACTTTTCAGTTTTCCTGTTATAATAATTGAACAGGCGACACATATGTGAATTAGTTTACAAAGTTGTGCTTTGCGTTTCTGTTCTTTCAATAGAAACTTGTTTCTGTGCCGTACAGTGCGAGATAACACTTTTCAGTTTTCCTGTATTCATAATTGAGCGAGCGACACACAGGTGATGCTGTTTAAAAGTAGTGCTTTGCTTTTCTGTTCTTTCGTTGGAAACTTGTTCTTGTGCTGTACAGTGAGATATATTACTGTTCAGTTTTCCTGTATTCCTAATGGAGCGAGCGACACACATGTGATTTAGTTTACAAAGTAGTGCTTTTCATTTACATTCTTTCGTTGGAAACTTGTTCCTGTTAGGAAACTTGTTCCTGTTTGGAACAAGTTAGGGTTAGGTTTAGGGTTAGGGTTAGGGTTAGGGTGGGCGTTAGGGTTAGGGTTAGGGTTAGGGGTTAGGGTTAGGGTTACGGTTAGGGTTAGGGATAGGGTTAGTGGTTAGGGTTAGGGTTAGGGCCTTAGGGTTAGGGTTAGGGTTAGGGTTATATCACTTTTCAGTTTTCCTGTTATAATGATTGAACAGGCGACACGTATGTGAATTAGTTTAGGGTTAGGGTTAGGATTAGGGTTAGGGTTAGGGTTAGGGTTAGTGTTAGGGTTATATCACTTTTCAGTTTTCCTGTTATAATAATTGAACAGGCGACACGTATGTCATTTAGTTTACAAAGTTGTGCTTTGCGTTTCTGTTCTTTCTTTGGAAACTTGTTTCTGTGCCGTACAGTGCGAGATAACACTTTTCAGTTTTCCTGTATTCCTAATTGAGCGAGCGACACACAGGTGATTCTGTTTAAAAGTAGTGCTTTGCTTTTCTGTTCTTTCGTTGGAAACTTGTTCTTGTGCTGTACAGTGAGATATATTACTTTTCAGTTTTCCTGTATTCCTAATGAAGCGAGCGACACACATGTGATTTAGTTTACAAATTAGTGATTTTCTTTTTTGTTCTTTCATTTGAAACTTGTTCCTGTGCTGTACAATGTGATATATCACTTTTCAGTTTTCCTGTTACAATAATTGAACAGGAGACACGTATGTGAATTAGTTTACAAAGTTGTGCTTTGCGTTTCTGTTCTTTCGATGGAAACATGTTCCTGTGCTGTACAGTGTGTTATATCACTTTTCAGTTTTCCTCTTATAATAATTGAACAGGCTACACGTATGTGAATTACTTTACAAAGTTGTGCTTTGCGTTTCTGTTCTTTTGATGGAAACATGTTCCTGTGCTGTACAGTGTGTTATATCACTTTTCAATTTTCCTCTTATAATAATTGAACAGGCGACACGTATTTCATTTAGTTTACAAAGTTGTGCTTTGCTTTTCTGTTCTTTCGATGGAAACTAGTTTCTGTGCATTACAGTGCGAGATAACACATTTCGGTTTCCCTGTATTCCTAATTGAGCGAGCGACACCCATGTGATTTAGTTTACAAAGTAGTGTTTTGGGTTTCTGTTCTTCTTGGAAAATTGTTTCTGTGCTGTACAGTGTGATATATCACTTTTCAGTTTTCCTGTTGTAATAATTGAATGGGCGACACGTATGTGATTTAGTTTACAAAGTTGTGCTTTGCTTTTCTGTTCTTTCGATGGAAACTAGTTTCTGTGCATTACAGTGCGAGATAACACTTTTCGGTTTTCCTGTATTACTAATTGAGCGAGTGACACACATGTGATTCAGTTTACAAAGTAGTGCTTTTCATTTACATTCTTTCGTTGGAAACTTGTTCCTGTTAGGAACAAGGTAGGGTTAGGGTTAGGGTTAGGGTTAGGGTTAGGGTTAGGGTTAGGGCTCGGTAAAGGATAGGGTTAGCGTTAGGGTTAGGGTTAGGGTTAGGGTTAGGGTTAGGGTTAGGGTTAGGGGTTAGGGTTAGGGTTAGGGTTAGGGTTAGGGTTAGGGCCTTAGGGCTAGGGTTAGGGTTAGGGTTATATCATTTTTCAGTTTTCCTGTTATAATAATTGAACAGGCGACACATATGTGAATTAGTTTAGAAAGTTGTGCTTTGCGTTTCTGTTCTTTCAATTGAAACTTGTTTCTGTGCCGTACAGTGCGAGATAACACTTTTCAGTTTTCCTGTATTCCTAATTGAGCGAGTGACACACATGTGATTCAGTTACCAAGTAGTGCTTTTCATTTACATTCTTTCGTTGGAAACTTGTTCCTGTTAGGAAACTTGTTCCTGTTAGGAACAAGTTAGGGTTAGGGTTAGGGTTAGGGTTAGGGTTAGGGTTAGGGTTAGCGTTAGGTTTAGGGTTAGGTTTAGGGTTAGGGTTAGGGGTTAGGGTTAGGGTTAGGGTTAGGGGTTAGGGTTAAGGTTAGGGCCTTAGGGTTAGGGTTAGGGTTAGGGTTATATCACTTTTCAGTTTTCCTGTTATAATGATTGAACAGGCGACACGTATGTGAATTAGGTTAGGGTTAGGGTTAGGATTAGGGTTAGGGTTAGGGTTAGGGTTAGTGTTAGGGTTATAACACTTTTCAGTTTTCCTGTTATAATAATTGAACAGGCGACACGTATGTGAATTAGTTTACAAAGTTGTGCTTTGCGTTTCTGTTCTTTCGATGGAAACATGTTCCTGTGCTGTACAGTGTGTTATATCACTTTTCAGTTTTCCTCTTATAATAATTAAACAGGCGACACGTATGTCATTTAGTTTACAAAGTTGTGCTTTGTGTTTCTGTTCTTTCTTTGGAAACTTGTTTCTGTGCCATACAGTGTGAGATAACACTTTCGGTTTCCCTGTATTCCTAATTGAGCGAGCGACACACATGTGATTTAGTTTACAAAGTAGTGTTTTGGGTTTCTGTTCTTCTTGGAAAATTGTTTCTCTGCTGTACAGTGTGATATATCACTTTTCAGTTTTCCTGTTGTAATAACTGAATGGGCGACACGTATGTGATTTAGTTTACAAAGTTGTGCTTTGCTTTTCTGTTCTTTCGATGGAAACTAGTTTCTGTGCCGTACAGTGCGAGATAACACTTTTCGGTTTTCCTGTATTCCTAATTGAGCGAGTGAAACACATGTGATTCAGTTTACAAAGTAGTGCTTTTCATTTACATTCTTTCGTTGGAAACTTGTTCCTGTTAGGAAACTTGTTCCTGTTAAGAACAAGTTAGGGTTAGGGTTAGGGATAGGTTTAGGGTTAGGGTTAGCATTAGGGTTAGGGTTAGGGTTCGGGTTAGGGTTAGGGTTAGGGTTAGGGTTAGGGGTTAGGGTTAGGGTTAGGGTTAGGGTTAGGGTTAGGGGTTAGGGTTAGCATTAGGGTTAGGGTTAGGGTTCGGGTTAGGGTTAGGGTTAGGGTTAGGGTTAGGGGTTAGGGTTAGGGTTAGGGTTAGGGTTAGGGTTAGGGTTAGGGGTTAGGGTTGGGTTAGGGCCTTAGGGTTAGGTTTAGGGTTAGGGTTATATCACTTTTCAGTTTTCCTGTTATAATAATTGAACAGGCGACACGTATGTGAATTACTTTACAAAGTTGTGCTTTGCGTTTCTGTTCTTTCAATGGAAACTTGTTTCTGTGCCTTACAGTGCGAGATAACACTTTTCAGTTTTCCTGTATTCCTAATTGAGCGAGCGACACACAGGTGATGCTGTTTAAAAGTAGTGCTTTGCTTTTCTGTTCTTTCGTTGGAAACTTGTTCTTGTGCTGTACAGTGAGATATATTACTGTTCAGTTTTCCTGTATTCCTAATGGAGCGAGCGACACACATGTGATTTAGTTTACAAATTAGTGATTTTCTTTTTTGTTCTTTCATTTGACACTTGTTCCTGTGCTGTACAATGTGATATATCACTTTTCAGTTTTCCTGTTACAATAATTGAACAGGAGACACGTATGTGAATTAGTTTACAAAGTTGTGCTTTGCGTTTCTGTTCTTTCGATGGAAACATGTTCCTGTGCTGTACAGTGTGTTCTATCACTTTTCAGTTTTCCTCTTATAATAATTGAACAGGCGACACGTATGTCATTTAGTTTACAAAGTTGTGCTTTGCGTTTCTGTTCTTTCTTTGGAAACTTGTTTCTGTGCCATACATTGTGAGATAACACTTTCCGGTTTCCCTGTATTCCTAATTGAGTGAGTGACACACTTGTGATTTAGTTTACAAAGTAGTGCTTTGGGTTTCTGTTCTTCTTGGAAACGTGTTTCTGTGCTGTACAGTGTGATATATCACTTTTCAGTTTTCCTGTTGTAATAATTGAACGGGCGACACGTATGTGATTTAGTTTACAAAGTTGTGCTTTGCTTTTCTGTTCTTTCGATGGAAACAAGTTTCTGTGCCGTACAGTGCGAGATAACACTTTTCGGTTTTCCTGTATTCCTAATTGAGCGAGTGACACACATGTGATTCAGTTTACAAAGTAGTGCTTTTCATTTACATTCTTTCGTTGGAAACTTGTTCCTGTTAGGAAACTTGTTCCTGTTAGGAACAAGTTAGGGTTAGGGTTAGGGTTAGGGTTAGGGTTAGCGTTAGGTTTAGGGTTAGGTTTAGGGTTAGGGTTAGGGGTTAGGGTTAGGGTTAGGGTTAGGGTTAGGGGTTAGGGTTAGGGTTAGGGCCTTAGGGTTAGGGTTAGGGTTAGGGTTATATCACTTTTCAGTTTTCCTGTTATAATGATTGAACAGGCGACACGTATGTGAATTAGGTTAGGGTTAGGGTTAGGATTAGGGTTAGGGTTAGGGTTAGGGTTAGTGTGAGGGTTATATCACTTTTCAGTTTTCCTGTTATAATAATTGAACAGGCGACACGTATGTGAATTAGTTTACAAAGTTGTGCTTTGCGTTTCTGTTCTTTCGATGGAAACATGTTCCTGTGCTGTACAGTGTGTTATATCACTTTTCAGTTTTCCTATTATAATAATTAAACAGGCGACACGTATGTCATTTAGTTTACAAAGTAATGCTTTTCATTTACGTTCTTTAGTTGGAAACTTGTTCCTGTTAGGAACAAGTTAGGGTTAGGGTTAGGGTTAGGGTTAGGGTTAGGGTTAGGGTTAGGGTTAGGGTTAGGGTTAGGGCTGGGTAAAGGATAGGGTTAGCGTTAGGGTTAGGGTTAGGGTTAGGGTTAGGGTTAGGGTTAGGGGTTAGGGTTAGCATTAGGGTTAGGGTTAGGGTTCAGGTTAGGGTTAGGGTTAGGGTTAGGGTTAGGGGTTAGGGTTAGGGTTAGGGTTAGGGTTAGGGTTAGGGTTAGGGGTTAGGGTTGGGTTAGGGCCTTAGGGTTAGGTTTAGGGTTAGGGTTCTATCACTTTTCAATTTTCCTGTTATAATAATTGAACAGGCGACACGTATGTGAATTAGTTTACAAAGTTGTGCTTTGCGTTTCTGTTCTTTCAATGGAAACTTGTTTCTGTGCCGTACAGTGCGAGATAACACTTTTCAGTTTTCCTGTATTCCTAATTTAGCAAGCGACACACAGGTGATTCTGTTTAAAAGTAGTGCTTTGCTTTTCTGTTCTTTCGTTGGAAACTTGTTCTTGTGCTGTACAGTGAGATATATTACTTTTCAGTTTTCCTGTATTCCTAATGAAGCGAGCGACACACATGTGATTTAGTTTACAAATTAGTGATTTTCTTTTTTGTTCTTTCATTTGAAACTTGTTCCTGTGCTGTACAATGTGATATATCACTTTTCAGTTTTCCTGTTACAATAATTGAACAGGCGACACGTATGTGAATTAGTTTACAATGTTGTGCTTTGCGTTTCTGTTCTTTCAATGGAAACATGTTCCTGTGCTGTACAGTGTGTTATATCACTTTTCAGTTTTCCTCTTATAATAATTGAACAGGCGACACGTATGTGAATTAGTTTACAAAGTTGTGCTTTGCGTTTCTGTTCTTTTGATGGAAACATGTTCCTGTGCTGTACAGTGTGTTATATCACTTTTCAGTTTTCCTCTTATAATAATTGAACAGGCGACCCGTATTTCATTTAGTTTACAAAGTTGTGCTTTGCGTTTCTGTTCTTTCTTTGGAAACTTGTTTCTGTGCCATACAGTGTGAGATAACACTTTCCGGTTTCCCTGTATTCCTAATTGAACGAGCGACACACTTGTGATTTAGTTTCCAAAGTAGTGCTTTTGGTTTCTGTTCTTCTTGGAAACTTGTTTCTGTGCTGTACAGTGTGATATATCACTTTTCAGTTTTCCTGTTGTAATAATTGAACGGGCGACACGTATGTGATTTAGTTTACAAAGTTGTGCTTTGCTTTTCTGTTCTTTCGATGGAAACTAGTTTCTGTGCCGTACAGTGCGATATAACACTTTTCGGTTTTCCTGTATTCCTAATTGAGCGAGTGACACACATGTGATTCAGTTTACAAAGTAGTGCTTTTCATTTACATTCTTTCGTTGGAAATTTGTTCCTGTTAGGAACAAGTTAGGGTTACGGTTAGGGTTAGGGTTAGGGTTAGGGTTAGGGTTAGGGTTAGCATTAGGGTTAGAGTTAGGGTTAGGGTTAGGGTTAGGGGTTAGGGTTAGTGTTAGGGTTAGGGTTAGGGTTAGGGTTAGGGGTTAGGGTTGGGTTAGGGCCTTAGTGTTAGGGTTAGGGTTAGGGTTATATCACTTTTCAGTTTTCCTGTTATAATAATTGAACAGGTGACACATATGTGAATTAGTTTACAAAGTTGTGCTTTGGGTTTCTGTTCTTTCAATGGAAACGTGTTTCTGTGCCGTAAAGTGCGAGATAACACTTTTCAGTTTTCCTGTATTCCTAATTGAGCGAGCGACACACAGGTGATTCTGTTTAAAAGTAGTGCTTTGCTTTTCTGTTCTTTCGTTGGAAACTTGTTCTTGTGCTGTACAGTGAGATATATTACTTTTCAGTTTTCCTGTATTCCTAATGAAGCGAGCGACACACATGTGATTCAGTTTACAAAGTAGTGCTTTTCATTTACGTTCTTTCGTTGGAAACTTGTTCCTGTTAGGAACAAGTTAGGGTTAGGGTTAGGGTTAGGGTTAGGGTTAGGTTAGGGCTGGGTAAGGGATAGGGTTAGCGTTAGGGTTAGGGTTAGGGTTAGAGTTAGGGGTTAGGTTTAGGGTTATGGTTAGGGTTAGGGTTAGGGATAAGGGTTAGTGTTAGGGTTAGGGCCTTAGGGTTAGGTTTAGTGTTAGGGTTATATCACTTTTCAGTTTTCCTGTTATAATAATTGAACACGCGACACGTATGTGAATTAGATTACAAAGTTGTGCTTTGCATTTCTGTTCTTTCGATGGAAACATGTTCCTGTGCTGTACAGTGTGTTATATCACTTTTCAGTTTTCCTCTTATAATAATTAAACAGGCGACACGTATGTCATTTAGTTTACAAAGTTGTGCTTTCCGTTTCTGTTCTTTCTTTGGAAACTTGTTTCTGTGCCATACAGTGTGAGATAACACTTTTAGGTTTCCCTGTATTCCTAATTGAGCGAGCGACACACATGTGATTTAGTTTACAAAGTAGTGCTTTTGATTTCTGTTCTTCTTGGAAACTTGTTTCTGTGCTGTACAGTGTGATATATCACTTTTCAGTTTTCCTGTTGTCATAATTGAACGGGCGACACGTATGTGATTTAGTTTACAAAGTTGTGCTTTGCTTTTCTGTTCTTTCGATGGAAACTAGTTTCTGTGCCGTACAGTGCGATATAACACTTTTCGGTTTTCCTGTATTCCTAATTGAGCGAGTGACACTCAGGTGATCTGTTTAAAAGTAGTGCTTTGCTTTTCTGTTCTTTCGTTGGAAACTTGTTCTTGTGCTGTACAGTGAGATATATTACTTTTCAGTTTTCCTGTATTCCTAATGAAGCGAGCGACACACATGTGATTTAGTTTACACATTAGTGATTTTCTTTTTTGTTCTTTCATTTGAAACTTTTTCCTGTGCTGTACAATGTGATATATCACTTTTTAGTTTTCCTGTTACAATAATTGAACAGGCGACACATATGTGAATTAGTTTACAACTTTGTGCTTTGCGTTTCTGTTCTTTCGATGGAAACATGTTCCTGTGCTGTACAGTGTGTTATATCACTTTTCAGTTTTCCTCTTATAATAATTGAACAGGCGACACGTATGTGAATTAGTTTACAAAGTTGTGCTTTGCGTTTCTGTTCTTTTGATGGAAATATGTTCCTGTGATGTACAGTGTGTTATATCACTTTTCAGTTTTCCTCTTATAATAATTGAACAGGCGACACGTATTTCAGTTAGTTTACAAAGTTGTGCTTTGCGTTTCTGTTCTTCCTTTGGAAACTTGTTTCTGTGCCATACAGTGTGATATAACACTTTTCGGTTTCCCTGTATTCCTAATTGAGCGAGCGACACACTTGTGATTTAGTTTACAAAGTAGTGCTTTGGGTTTCTGTTCTTCTTGGAAACTTGTTTCTGTGCTGTACAGTGTGATATATCACTTTTCACTTTTCCTGTTGTAGTAATTGAACGGGCGACATGTATGTGATTTAGTTTACAAAGTTGTGCTTTGCTTTTCTGTTCTTTCGATGGAAACTAGTTTCTGTGCCGTAAAGTGCGATATAACACTTTTCGGTATTCCTGTATTCCTAATTGAGCGAGTGACACACATGTGATTCAGTTTACAAAGTAGTGCTTTTCATTTACGTTCTTTCGTTGGAAACTTGTTCCTGTTAGGAACAAGTTACGGTTAGGGTTAGAGTTAGGGTTAGGGTTAGGGTTAGGGTTAGGGTTAGGATTAGGGCTGGGTAACGGATAGGGTTAGGGTTAGGGTTAGGGTTAGGGTTAGGGGTTAGGGTTAGGGTTAGGGTTAGGGTTAGGGTTAGGGTTAGGGCCTTAGGGTTAGGGTTAGGGTTAGGGTTATATCACTTTTCAGTTTTCCTGTTATAATAATTGAACAGGCGACACATATGTGAATTAGTTTACAAAGTTGTGCTTTGCGTTTCTGTTCTTTCAATGGAAACTTGTTTCTGTGCCGTACAGTGTGAGATAACACTTTTCAGTTTTCCTCTTATAATAATTGAACAGGCGACACGTATGTGAATTAGTTTACAAAGTTGTGCTTTGCTTTTCTGTTCTTTCGATGGAAACTAGTTTCTGTGCCGTACAGTGCGAGATAACACTTTTCGGTTTTCCTGTATTCCTAATTGAGCGAGTGACACACATGTGATTCAGTTTACAAAGTAGTGCTTTTCATTTACATTCTTTCGTTGGAAACTTGTCCCTGGTAGGAAAATTGTTCCTGTTAGGAACAAGTTAGGGTTAGGGTTAGGGTTAGGGTTAGGGTTAGGGCCTTAGGGTTAGCGTTAGGGTTAGCGTTAGGGTTAGGGTTAGGGTTAGGGTTATATCACTTTTCAGTTTTCATGTTATAATAATTGAACAGGCGACACATATGTGAATTAGTTTACAAAGTTTTGCTTTGCGTTTCTGTTCTTTCAATGGAAACTTGTTTCTGTGCCGTACAGTGCGAGATAACACTTTTCAGTTTTCCTGTATTCCTAATTGAGCGAGCAACACACAGGTGATTCTTTTTAAAAGTAGTGCTTTGCTTTTCTGTTCTTTCGTTGGAAACTTGTTCTTGTGCTGTACAGTGAGATATATTACTGTTCAGTTTTCCTGTATTCCTAATGGAGCGAGAGACACACGTGATTTAGTTTACAAATTAGTGATTTTCTTTTTTGTTCTTTCATTTGAAACTTGTTCCTGTGCTGTACAATGTGATATATCACTTTTCAGTTTTCCTGTTATAATAATTGAACAGGCGACACGTATGTGAATTAGTTTACAAAGTTGTGCTTTGCGTTTCTGTTCTTTCAATGGAAACTTGTTTCTGTGCCGTACAGTGCGAGATAACACTTTTCAGTTTTCCTGTATTCCTAATTGAGCGAGCGACACACAGGTGATTCTGTTTAAAAGTAGTGCTTTGCTTTTCTGTTCTTTCGTTGGAAACTTGTTCTTGTGCTGTACAGTGAGATATATTACTTTTCAGTTTTCCTGTATTCCTAATGAAGCGAGCGACACACATGTGATTTAGTGTACAAATTCGTGATTTTCTTTTTTGTTCTTTCATTTGAAACTTGTTCCTGTGCTGTACAATGTGATATATCACTTTTCAGTTTTCCTGTTACAATAATTGAACAGGCGACACGTATGTGAATTAGTTTACAAAGTTGTGTTTTGCGTTTCTGTTCTTTCGATGGAAAAATGTTCCTGTGCTGTACAGTGTGTTATATCACTTTTCAGTTTTCCTCTTATAATAATTGAACAGGCGACACGTATGTGAATTCGTTTACAAAGTTGTGCTTTGCGTTTCTGTTCTTTTGATGGAAACATGTTCCTGTGCTGTACAGTGTGTTATATCACTTTTCAGTTTTCCTCTTATAATAATTGAACAGGCGACACGTATTTCATTTAGTTTACAAAGTTGTGCTTTGCGTTTCTGTTCTTTCTTTGGAAACTTGTTTCTGTGCCATACAGTGTGAGATAACACTTTTCGGTTTCCCTGTATTCCTAATTGAGCGAGCGACACACATGTGATTTAGTTTACAAAGTAGTGTTTTGGGTTTCTGATCTTCTTGGAAAATTGTTTCTGTGCTGTACAGTGTGATATATCACTTTTCAGTTGTCCTGCTGTAATAATTGAATGGGCGACACGTATCTGATTTAGTTTACAAAGTTGTGCTTTGCTTTTCTGTTCTTTCGATGAAAACTAGTTTCTGTGCATTACAGTGCGAGATAACACTTTTCGGTTTTCCTGTATTCCTAATTGAGCGAGTGACACATATGTGATTCAGTTTACAAAGTAGTGCTTTTCATTTACGTTCTTTCGTGGAAACTTGTTCCTGTTAGGAACAAGTTAGGGTTAGGGTTAGGGTTAGGGTTAGGGTTAGGGTTAGGGTTACGGTTAGGGCTGGGTAAGGGATAGGGTTAGCGTTAGGGTTAGGGTTAGGTTTAGGGTTAGGGGTTAGGGTTAGGGTTAGGGTTAGGGTTAGGGTTAGGGGTTAGGGTTAGTGTTAGGGTTAGGGCCTTAGAGTTAGGGTTAGTGTTAGGGTTATATCACTTTTCAGATTTCCTGTAATAATAATTGAACAGGCAACACGTATGTGAATTAGTTTACAAAGTTGTGCTTTGCGTTTCTGTTCTTTCGATGGAAACATGTTCCTGTGCTGTACAGTGTGTTATATCACTTTTCAGTTTTCCTCTTATAATAATTAAACAGGCGACACGTATGTGATTTAGTTTACAAAGTTGTGCTTTCCGTTTCTGTTCTTTCTTTGGAAACTTGTTTCTGTGCCATACAGTGTGAGATAACACTTTTCGGTTTCCCTGTATTCCTAATTGAGCAAGCGACACACATGTGATTTAGTTTACAAAGTAGTGCTTTTGGTTTCGGTTCTTCTTGGAAACTTGTTTCTGTGCTGTACAGTGTGATATATCACTTTTCAGTTTTCCTGTTGTAGTAATTGAACGGGCGACATGTATGTGATTTAGTTTGCAAAGTTGTGCTTTGCTTTTCTGTTCTTTCGATGGAAACTAGTTTCTGTGCCGTACAGTGCGAGATAACACTTTTCGGTATTCCTGTATTCCTAATTGAGCGAGTGACACACATGTGATTCAGTTTACAAAGTAGTGCTTTTTATTTACGTTCTTTCGTTGGAAACTTGTTCCTGTTAGGAACAAGTTAGGGTTAGGGTTAGAGTTAGGGTTAGGGTTAGGGTTAGGGTTAGTGTTAGGGTTAGGGCTGGGTAAGGGTTAGGGTTAGTGTTAGGGTTAGGGTTAGGGTTAGGGTTAGGGTTAGGGTTAGGGTTAGGGGTTAGGGTTAGGGTTAGGGTTAGGGTTAGGGGTTAGGGTTAGGGTTAGGGTTAGGGTTAGGGGTTAGGGTTAGGGTTAGGGTTAGGGCCTTAGGGTTAGGGTTAGGGTTAGGGTTATATCACTTTTCAGTTTTCCTGTTATGATAATTGAACAGGCGACACATATGTGAATTAGTTTACAAAGTTGTGCTTTGCGTTTCTGTTCTTTCAATGGAAACTTGTTTCTGTGCCGTACAGTGTGAGATAACACTTTTCAGTTTTCCTGTATTCCTAATTGAGCGAGCAACACACAGGTGATTCTGTTTAAAAGTAGTGCTTTGCTTTTCTGTTCTATCGTTGGAAAATTGTTCTTGTGCTGTACAGTGAGATATATTACTTTTCAATTTTCCTGTATTCCTAATGGAGCGAGCAACACACATGTGACTTAGTTTGCAAATTAGAGATTTTCTTATTTGTTCTTTCATTTGAAACTTGTTCCTGTGCTGTACAATGTGATATATCACTTTTCAGTTTTCCTGTTATAATAATTGAACAGGCGACACGTATGTGAATTAGTTTACAAAGTTGTGCTTTGCGTTTCTGTTCTTTCGATGGAAACATGTTCCTGTGCTGTACAGTGTGTTATATCACTTTTCAGTTTTCCTCTTATAATAATTGAACAGGTGACACGTATGTGAATTAGTTTACAAAGTTGTGCTTTGCGTTTCTGTTCTTTCTTTGGAAACTTGTTTCTGTGCCATACAGTGTGAGATAACACTTTCGGTTTCCCTGTATTCCTAATTGAGCGAGCGACACACATGTGATTTAGTTTACAAAGTAGTGTTTTGGGTTTCTGTTCTTCTTGGAAAATTGTTTCTGTGCTGTACAGTGTGATATATCACTTTTCAGTTTTCCTGTTGTAATAATTGAATGGGCGACATGTATGTGATTTAGTTTACAAAGTTGTGCTTTGCTTTTCTGTTCTTTCGATGGAAACTAGTTTCTGTGCCGTACAGTGCGAGATAACACTTTTCGGTTTTCCTGTATTCCAAATTGAGCGAGTGACACACATGTGATTCAGTTTACAAAGTAGTGCTTTTCATTTACGTTCTTTCGTTGGAAACTTGTTCCTGTTAGGAACAATTTAGGGTTAGGGTTAGGGTTAGGGTTAGGGTTAGGGTTAGGTTAGGGCTGGGTAAGGGATAGGGTTAGGGTTAGGGTTAGGGGTTAGGGTTAGGGTTAGGGTTAGGGTTAGGGTTAGGGGTTAGGGTTAGTGCCTTAGGGTTAGGGTTAGTGTTAGGGTTATATCACTTTTCAGTTTTCCTGTTATAATTGAACAGGCGACACGTATGTGAATTAGTTTACAAAGTTGTGCTTTGCGTTTCTGTTCTTTCAATGGAAACTTGTTTCTGTGCCGTACAGTGCGAGATAACACTTTTCAGTTTTCCTGTATTCCTAATTGAGCGAGCGACACAGAGGTGATTCTGTTTAAAAGTAGTGCTTTGCTTTTCTGTTCTTTCGTTGGAAACTTGTTCTTGTGCTGTACAGGGAGATATATTACTTTTCAGTTTTCCTGTATTCCTAATGAAGCGAGCGACACACATGTGATTTAGTGTACAAATTAGTGATTTTCTTTTTTGTTCTTTCATTTGAAACTTGTTCCTGTGCTGTACAATGTGATATATCACTTTTCAGTTTTCCTGTTACAATAATTGAACAGGCGACACGTATGTGAAGTAGTTTACAAAGTTGTGTTTTGCGTTTCTTTTCTTTCGATGGAAACATGTTCCTGTGCTGTACAGTGTGTTATATCACTTTTCAGTTTTCCTCTTATAATAATTGAACAGGCGACACGTATTTCATTTAGTTTACAAAGTTGTGCTTTGCGTTTCTGTTCTTTCTTTGGAAACTTGTTTCTGTGCCATACAGTGTGAGATAACACTTTTCGGTTTCCCTGTATTCCTAATTGAGCGAGCGACACACATGTGATTTAGTTTACAAAGTAGTGTTTTGGGTTTCTGATCTTCTTGGAAAATTGTTTCTGTGCTGTACAGTGTGATATATCACTTTTCAGTTTTCCTGCTGTAATAATTGAATGGGCGACACGTATCTGATTTAGTTTACAAAGTTGTGCTTTGCTTTTCTGTTCTTTCGATGAAAACTAGTTTCTGTGCATTACAGTGCGAGATAACACTTTTCGGTTTTCCTGTATTCCTAATTGAGCGAGTGACACATATGTGATTCAGTTTACAAAGTAGTGCTTTTCATTTACGTTCTTTCGTGGAAACTTGTTCCTGTTAGGAACAAGTTAGGGTTAGGGTTAGGGTTAGGGTTAGGGTTAGGGTTAGGGTTAGGGTTAGGGTTAGGGCTGGGTAAGGGATAGGGTAAGCGTTAGGGTTAGGGTTAGGTTTAGGGTTAGGGGTTAGGGTTAGGGTTAGGGTTAGGGTTAGGGTTAGGGGTTAGGGTTAGTGTTAGGGTTAGGGCCTTAGAGTTAGGGTTAGTGTTAGGGTTATATCACTTTTCAGTTTTCCTGTAATAATAATTGAACAGGCAACACGTATGTGAATTAGTTTACAAAGTTGTGCTTTGCGTTTCTGTTCTTTCGATGGAAACATGTTCCTGTGCTGTACAGTGTGTTATATCACTTTTCAGTTTTCCTCTTATAATAATTAAACAGGCGACACGTATGTCATTTAGTTTACAAAGTTGTGCTTTCCGTTTCTGTTCTTTCTTTGGAAACTTGTTTCTGTGCCATACAGTGTGAGATAACACTTTTCGGTTTCCCTGTATTCCTAATTGAGCGAGCGACACACATGTGATTTAGTTTACAAAGTAGTGCTTTTGGTTTCGGTTCTTCTTGGAAACTTGTTTCTGTGCTGTACAGTGTTATATATCACTTTTCAGTTTTCCTGTTGTAGTAATTGAACGGGCGACATGTATGTGATTTAGTTTGCAAAGTTGTGCTTTGCTTTTCTGTTCTTTCGATGGAAAATAGTTTCTGTGCCGTACAGTGCGAGATAACACTTTTCGGTTTTCCTGTATTCCTAATTGAGCGAGTGACACACATGTGATTCAAATTACAAAGTAGTGCTTTTCATTTACGTTCTTTCGTTGGAAACTTGTTCCTGTTAGGAACAATTTAGGGTTAGGGTTAGGGTTAGGGTTAGGGTTAGGTTAGGGCTGGGTAAGGGATAGGGTTAGGGTTAGGGTTAGGGGTTAGGGTTAGTGTTAGGGTTAGGGTTAGGGTTAGGGTTAGGGTTAGGGGTTAGGGTTAGTGTTAGGGTTAGGGCCTTAGGGTTAGGGTTAGTGTTAGGGTTATATCACTTTTCAGTTTTCCTCTTATAATAATTGAACAGGCGACACGTATGTGAATTAGTTTACAAAGTTGTGCTTTGCGTTTCTGTTCTTTCTTTGGAAACTTGTTTCTGTGCCATACAGTGTGAGATAACACTTTCGGTTTCCCTGTATTCCTAATTGAGCGAGCGACACACATGTGATTTAGTTTACAAAGTAGTGTTTTGGGTTTCTGTTCTTCATGGAAAATTGTTTCTGTGCTGTACAGTGTGATATATCACTTTTCAGTTTTCCTGTTGTAATAATTGAATGGGCGACACGTATGTGATTTAGTTTACAAAGTTGTGCTTTGCTTTTCTGTTCTTTCGATGGAAACTAGTTTCTGTGCCGTACAGTGCGAGATAACACTTTTCGGTTTTCCTGTATTCCAAATTGAGCGAGTGACACACATGTGATTCAGTTTACAAAGTAGTGCTTTTCATTTACGTTCTTTTGTTGGAAACTTGTTCCTGTTAGGAACAATTTAGGGTTAGGGTTAGGGTTAGGGTTAGGGTTAGGGTTAGGTTAGGGCTGGGTAAGGGATAGGGTTAGGGTTAGGGTTAGGGGTTAGGGTTAGGGTTAGGGTTAGGGTTAGGGTTAGGGGTTAGGGTTAGTGCCTTAGGGTTAAGGTTAGTGTTAGGGTTATATCACTTTTCAGTTTTCCTGTTATAATAATTGAACAGGCGACACGTATGTGAATTAGTTTACAAAGTTGTGCTTTGCGTTTCTGTTCTTTCAATGGAAACTTGTTTCTGTGCCGTACAGTGCGAGATAACACTTTTCGGTTTTCCTGTATTCCTAATTGAGCGAGTGACACACATGTGATTCAGTTTACAAAGTAGTGCTTTTCATTTACGTTCTTTCGTTGGAAACTTGTTCCTGTTAGGAACAATTTAGGGTTAGGGTTAGGGTTAGGGTTAGGGTTAGGGTTAGGTTAGGGTTGGGTAAGGGATAGGGTTAGGGTTAGGGTTAGGGGTTAGGGTTAGTGTTAGGGTTAGGGTTAGGGTTAGGGTTAGGGTTAGGGGTTAGGGTTAGTGTTAGGGTTAGGGCCTTAGGGTTAGGGTTAGTGTTAGGGTTATATCACTTTTCAGTTTTCCTGTTATAATAATTGAACAGGCGACACGTATGTGAATTATTTTACAAAGTTGTGCTTTGCGTTTCTGTTCTTTCAATGGAAACTTGTTTCTGTGCCGTACAGTGCGAGATAACACTTTTCAGTTTTCCTGTATTCCTAATTGAGCGAGCGACACACAGGTGATTCTGTTTAAAAGTAGTGCTTTGCTTTTCTGTTCTTTCGTTGGAAACTTGTTCTTGTGCTGTACAGTGAGATATATTACTTTTCAGTTTTCCTGTATTCCTAATGAAGCGAGCGACACACATGTGATTTAGTGTACAAATTAGTGATTTTCTTTTTTGTTCTTTCATTTGAAACTTGTTCCTGTGCTGTACAATGTGATATATCACTTTTCAGTTTTCCTGTTACAATAATTGAACAGGCGACACGTATGTGAATTAGTTTACAAAGTTGTGTTTTGCGTTTCTGTTCTTTCGATGGAAACATGTTCCTGTGCTGTACAGTGTGTTATATCACTTTTCAGTTTTCCTCTTATAATAATTGAACAGGCGACACGTATGTGAATTCGTTTACAAAGTTGTGCTTTGCGTTTCTGTTCTTTTGATGGAAACATGTTCCTGTGCTGTACAGTGTGTTATATCACTTTTCAGTTTTCCTCTTATAATAATTGAACAGGCGACACGTATTTCATTTAGTTTACAAAGTTGTGCTTTGCGTTTCTGTTCTTTCTTTGGAAACTTGTTTCTGTGCCATACAGTGTGAGATAACACTTTTCGGTTTCCCTGTATTCCTAATTGAGCGAGCGACACACATGTGATTTAGTTTACAAAGTAGTGTTTTGGGTTTCTGTTCTTCTTGGAAAATTGTTTCTGTGCTGTACAGTGTGATATATCACTTTTCAGTTTTCCTGCTGTAATAATTGAATGGGCGACACGTATCTGATTTAGTTTACAAAGTTGTGCTTTGCTTTTCTGTTCTTTCGATGAAAACTAGTTTCTGTGCATTACAGTGCGAGATAACACTTTTCGGTTTTCCTGTATTCCTAATTGAGCGAGTGACACATATGTGATTCAGTTTACAAAGTAGTGCTTTTCATTTACGTTCTTTCGTGGAAACTTGTTCCTGTTAGGAACAAGTTAGGGTTAGGGTTAGGGTTAGGGTTAGGGCTGGGTAAGGGATAGGGTTAGCGTTAGGGTTAGGGTTAGGTTTAGGGTTAGGGGTTAGGGTTAGGGTTAGGGTTAGGGTTAGGGTTAGCGGTTAGGGTTAGTGTTACGGTTAGGGTTAGGGTTAGGGTTAGGGTTAGGGTTAGGGCTGGGTAAGGGTTAGGGTTAGCGTTATGGTTAGGGTTAGGGTTAGGGTTAGGGTTAGGGGTTAGGGTTAGGGTTAGGGTTAGGGTTAGGGTTAGAGTTAGCGTTAGGGTTAGGGTTAGGGTTAGGGTTATATCACTTTTCAGTTTTCCTGTTATAATAATTGAACAGGCGACACATATGTGAATTAGTTTACAAAGTTGTGCTTTGCGTTTCTGTTCTTTCAATGGAAACTTGTTTCTGTGCCGTACAGTGCGAGATAACACTTTTCAGTTTTCCTGTATTCCTAATTGAGCGAGCAACACACAGGTGATTCTGTTTAAAAGTAGTGCTTTGCTTTTCTGTTCTTTCATTGGGAACTTGTTCTTGTGCTGTACAGTGAGATATATTACTGTTCAGTTTTCCTGTATTCCTAATGGAGCGAGCGACACACATGTGATTTAATTTACAAATTAGTGATTTTCTTTTTTGTTCTTTCATTTGAAACTTGTTCCTGTGCTGTACAATGTGATATATCACTTTTCAGTTTTCCTGTTATAATAATTGAACAGGCGACACGTATGTGAATTAGTTTACAAAGTTGTGCTTTGCGTTTCTGTTCTTTCGATGGAAACATGTTCCTGTGCTGTACAGTGTGTTATATCACTTTTCAGTTTTCCTCTTATAATAATTGAACAGGCGACACGTATGTCATTTAGTTTACAAAGTTGTGCTTTGCGTTTCTGTTCTTTCTTTGGAAACTTGTTTCTGTGCCATACAGTGTGAGATAACACTTTTCGGTTTCCCTGTATTCCTAATTGATCGAGCGACACACATGTGATTTAGTTTACAAAGTAGTGTTTTGGGTTTCTGATCTTCTTGGAAAATTGTTTCTGTGCTGTACAGTGTGATATATCACTTTTCAGTTTTCCTGCTGTAATAATTGAATGGGCGACACGTATGTGATGTAGTTTACAAAGTTGTGCTTTGCTTTTCTGTTCTTTCGATGAAAACTAGTTTCTGTGCATTACAGTGCGAGATAACACTTTTCGGTTTTCCTGTATTCCTAATTGAGCGAGTGACACACATGTGATTCAGTTTACAAAGTAGTGCTTTTCATTTACGTTCTTTCGTGGAAACTTGTTCCTGTTAGGAACAAGTTAGGGTTAGGGTTAGGGTTAGGGTTAGGGTTAGGGTTAGGGTTAGGGTTAGGGTTAGGGTTAGGGCTGGGTAAGGGATAGGGTTAGCGTTAGGGTTAGGGTTAGGTTTAGGGTTAGGGGTTAGGGTTAGGGTTAGTGTTAGGGTTATATCACTTTTCAGTTTTCCTGTTATAATAATTGAACAGGCGACACGTATGTGAATTAGTTTACAAAGTTGTGCTTTGCGTTTCTGTTCTTTCAATGGAAACTTGTTGCTGTGCCGTACAGTGCGAGATAACACTTTTCAGTTTTCCTGTATTCCTAATTGAGCGAGCGACACACAGGTGATTCTGTTTAAAAGTAGTGCTTTGCTTTTCTGTTCTTTCGTTGGAAACTTGTTCTTGTGCTGTACAGTGAGATATATTACTTTTCAGTTTTCCTGTATTCCTAATGAAGCGAGCGACACACATGTGATTTAGTGTACAAATTAGTGATTTTCTTTTTTGTTCTTTCATTTGAAACTTGTTCCTGTGCTGTACAATGTGATATATCACTTTTCAGTTTTCCTCTTATAATAATTAAAAGGCGACACGTATGTCATTTAGTTTACAAAGTTGTGCTTCCTTCCGTTTCTGTTCTTTCTTTGGAAACTTGTTTCTGTGCCATACAGTGTGAGATAACACTTTTCGGTTTTCCTGTATTCCTAATTGAGCAAGCGACACACATGTGATTTAGTTTACAAAGTAGTGCTTTTGGTTTCGGTTCTTCTTGGAAACTTGTTTCTGTGCTGTACAGTGTGATATATCACTTTTCAGTTTTCCTGTTGTAGTAATTGAACGGGCGACATGTATGTGATTTAGTTTGCAAAGTTGTGCTTTGCTTTTCTGTTCTTTCGATGGAAACTAGTTTCTGTGCCGTACAGTGCGAGATAACACTTTTCGGTATTCCTGTATTCCTAATTGAGCGAGTGACACACATGTGATTCAGTTTACAAAGTAGTGCTTTTTATTTACGTTCTTTCGTTGGAAACTTGTTCCTGTTAGGAACAAGTTAGGGTTAGGGTTAGAGTTAGGGTTAGGGTTAGGGTTAGGGTTAGGGTTAGGGTTAGGGCTGGGTAAGGGTTAGGGTTAGTGTTAGGGTTAGGGTTAGGGTTAGGGTTAGGGTTAGGGTTAGGGGTTAGGATTAGGGTTAGGGTTAGGGTTAGGGTTAGGGGTTAGGGTTAGGGTTAGGGTTAGGGTTAGGGTTAGGGGTTAGGGTTAGTGTTAGGGTTAGGGCCTTAGGGTTAGGGTTAGTGTTAGGGTTATATCACTTTTCAGTTTTCCTGTTATAATAATTGAACAGGCGACACGTATGTGAATTAGTTTACAAAGTTATGCTTTGCGTTTCTGTTCTTTCAATGGAAACTTGTTTCTGTGCCGTACAGTGCGAGATAACACTTTTCAGTTTTCCTGTATTCCTAATTGAGCGAGCGACACACAGGTGATTCTGTTTAAAAGTAGTGCTTTGCTTTTCTGTTCTTTCGTTGGAAACTTGTTCTTGTGCTGTACAGTGAGATATATTACTTTTCAGTTTTCCTGTATTCCTAATGAAGCGAGCGACACACATGTGATTTAGTGTACAAATTAGTGATTTTCTTTTTTGTTCTTTCATTTGAAACTTGTTCCTGTGCTGTACAATGTGATATATCACTTTTCAGTTTTCCTGTTACAATAATTGAACAGGCGACACGTATGTGAATTAGTTTACAAAGTTGTGTTTTGCGTTTCTGTTCTTTCGATGGAAAAATGTTCCTGTGCTGTACAGTGTGTTATATCACTTTTCAGTTTTCCTCTTATAATAATTGAACAGGCGACACGTATGTGAATTCGTTTACAAAGTTGTGCTTTGCGTTTCTGTTCTTTTGATGGAAACATGTTCCTGTGCTGTACAGTGTGTTATATCACTTTTCAGTTTTCCTCTTATAATAATTGAACAGGCGACACGTATTTCATTTAGTTTACAAAGTTGTGCTTTGCGTTTCTGTTCTTTCTTTGGAAACTTGTTTCTGTGCCATACAGTGTGAGATAACACTTTTCGGTTTCCCTGTATTCCTAATTGAGCGAGCGACACACATGTGATTTAGTTTACAAAGTAGTGTTTTGGGTTTCTGATCTTCTTGGAAAATTGTTTCTGTGCTGTACAGTGTGATATATCACTTTTCAGTTTTCCTGCTGTAATAATTGAATGGGCGACACGTATCTGATTTAGTTTACAAAGTTGTGCTTTGCTTTTCTGTTCTTTCGATGAAAACTAGTTTCTGTGCATTACAGTGCGAGATAACACTTTTCGGTTTTCCTGTATTCCTAATTGAGCGAGTGACACATATGTGATTCAGTTTACAAAGTAGTGCTTTTCATTTATGTTCTTTCGTGGAAACTTGTTCCTGTTAGGAACAAGTTAGGGTTAGGGTTAGGGTTAGGGTTAGGGTTAGGGTTAGGGTTAGGGCTGGGTAAGGGATAGGGTTAGCGTTAGGGTTAGGGTTAGGTTTAGGGTTAGGGGTTAGGGTTAGGGTTAGGGTTAGG
This sequence comes from Meriones unguiculatus, assembly GCF_030254825.1. NCBI lineage: Eukaryota > Metazoa > Chordata > Mammalia > Rodentia > Muridae > Meriones > Meriones unguiculatus. Next base: position 3,081,191 of record NC_083364.1, on the reverse strand, counting down.
GTTAGGGTTAGGGGTTAGGGTTAGTGTTAGGGTTAGGGCCTTAGAGTTAGGGTTAGTGTTAGGGTTATATCACTTTTCAGTTTTCCTGTAATAATAATTGAACAGGCAACACGTATGTGAATTAGTTTACAAAGTTGTGCTTTGCGTTTCTGTTCTTTCAATGGAAACATGTTCCTGTGCTGTACAGTGTGTTATATCACTTTTCAGTTTTCCTCTTATAATAATTAAACAGGCGACACGTATGTCATTTAGTTTACAAAGTTGTGCTTTCCGTTTCTGTTCTTTCTTTGGAAACTTGTTTCTGTGCCATACAGTGTGAGATAACACTTTTCGGTTTCCCTGTATTCCTAATTGAGCAAGCGACACACATGTGATTTAGTTTACAAAGTAGTGCTTTTGGTTTCGGTTCTTCTTGGAAACTTGTTTCTGTGCTGTACAGTGTGATATATCACTTTTCAGTTTTCCTGTTGTAGTAATTGAACGGGCGACATGTATGTGATTTAGTTTGCAAAGTTGTGCTTTGCTTTTCTGTTCTTTCGATGGAAACTAGTTTCTGTGCCGTACAGTGCGAGATAACACTTTTCGGTATTCCTGTATTCCTAATTGAGCGAGTGACACACATGTGATTCAGTTTACAAAGTAGTGCTTTTTATTTACGTTCTTTCGTTGGAAACTTGTTCCTGTTAGGAACAAGTTAGGGTTAGGGTTAGAGTTAGGGTTAGGGTTAGGGTTAGGGTTAGGGTTAGGGCTGGGTAAGGGTTAGGGTTAGTGTTAGGGTTAGGGTTAGGGTTAGGGTTAGGGTTAGGGTTAGGGGTTAGGGTTAGGGTTAGGGTTAGGGTTAGGGGTTAGGGTTAGGGTTAGGGTTAGGGTTAGGGGTTAGGGTTAGGGTTAGGGTTAGGGCCGTAGGGTTAGGGTTAGGGTTAGGGTTATATCACTTTTCAGTTTTCCTGTTATGATAATTGAACAGGCGACACATATGTGAATTATTTTACAAAGTTGTGCTTTGCGTTTCTGTTCTTTCAATGGAAACTTGTTTCTGTGCCGTACAGTGTGAGATAACACTTTTCAGTTTTCCTGTATTCCTAATTGAGCGAGCAACACACAGGTGATTCTGTTTAAAAGTAGTGCTTTGCTTTTCTGTTCTATCGTTGGAAACTTGTTCTTGTGCTGTACAGTGAGATATATTACTTTTCAGTTTTCCTGTATTCCTAATGGAGCGAGCAACACACATGTGACTTAGTTTACAAATTAGAGATTTTCTTATTTGTTCTTTCATTTGAAACTTGTTCCTGTGCTGTACAATGTGATATATCACTTTTCAGTTTTCCTGTTATAATAATTGAACAGGCGACACGTATGTGAATTAGTTTACAAAGTTGTGCTTTGCGTTTCTGTTCTTTCGATGGAAACATGTTCCTGTGCTGTACAGTGTGTTATATCACTTTTCAGTTTTCCTCTTATAATAATTGAACAGGCGACACGTATGTGAATTAGTTTACAAAGTTGTGCTTTGCGTTTCTGTTCTTTCTTTGGAAACTTGTTTCTGTGCCATACAGTGTGAGATAACACTTTCGGTTTCCCTGTATTCCTAATTGAGCGAGCGACACACATGTGATTTAGTTTACAAAGTAGTGTTTTGGGTTTCTGTTCTTCTTGGAAAATTGTTTCTGTGCTGTACAGTGTGATATATCACTTTTCAGTTTTCCTGTTGTAATAATTGAATGGGCGACACGTATGTGATTTAGTTTACAAGGTTGTGCTTTGCTTTTCTGTTCTTTCGATGGAAACTAGTTTCTGTGCCGTACAGTGCGAGATAACACTTTTCGGTTTTCCTGTATTCCAAATTGAGCGAGTGACACACATGTGATTCAGTTTACAAAGTAGTGCTTTTCATTTACGTTCTTTCGTTGGAAACTTGTTCCTGTTAGGAACAATTTAGGGTTAGGGTTAGGGTTAGGGTTAGGGTTAGGTTAGGTTAGGGCTGGGTAAGGGATAGGGTTAGGGTTAGGGTTAGGGGTTAGGGTTAGGGTTAGGGTTAGGGTTAGGGTTAGGGTTAGGGTTAGGGTTAGGGGTTAGGGTTAGTGCCTTAGGGTTAGGGTTAGTGTTAGGGTTATATCACTTTTCAGTTTTCCTGTTATAATAATTGAACAGGCGACACGTATGTGAATTAGTTTACAAAGTTGTGCTTTGCGTTTCTGTTCTTTCAATGGAAACTTGTTTCTGTGCCGTACAGTGCGAGATAACACTTTTCAGTTTTCCTGTATTCCTAATTGAGCGAGCGACACACAGGTGATTCTGTTTAAAAGTAGTGCTTTGCTTTTCTGTTCTTTCGTTGGAAACTTGTTCTTGTGCTGTACAGTGAGATATATTACTTTTCAGTTTTCCTGTATTCCTAATGAAGCGAGCGACACACATGTGATTTAGTGTACAAATTAGTGATTTTCTTTTTTGTTCTTTCATTTGAAACTTGTTCCTGTGCTGTACAATGTGATATATCACTTTTCAGTTTTCCTGTTACAATAATTGAACAGGCGACACGTATGTGAATTAGTTTACAAAGTTGTGTTTTGCGTTTCTGTTCTTTCGATGGAAACATGTTCCTGTGCTGTACAGTGTGTTATATCACTTTTCAGTTTTCCTCTTATAATAATTGAACAGGCAACACGTATGTGAATTCGTTTACAAAGTTGTGCTTTGCGTTTCTGTTCTTTTGATGGAAACATGTTCCTGTGCTGTACAGTGTGTTATATCACTTTTCAGTTTTCCTCTTATAATAATTGAACAGGCGACACGTATTTCATTTAGTTTACAAAGTTGTGCTTTGCGTTTCTGTTCTTTCTTTGGAAACTTGTTTCTGTGCCATACAGTGTGAGATAACACTTTTCGGTTTCCCTGTATTCCTAATTGAGCGAGCGACACACATGTGATTTAGTTTACAAAGTAGTGTTTTGGGTTTCTGATCTTCTTGGAAAATTGTTTCTGTGCTGTACAGTGTGATATATCACTTTTCAGTTTTCCTGCTGTAATAATTGAATGGGCGACACGTATCTGATTTAGTTTACAAAGTTGTGCTTTGCTTTTCTGTTCTTTCGATGAAAACTAGTTTCTGTGCATTACAGTGCGAGATAACACTTTTCGGTTTTCCTGTATTCCTAATTGAGTGAGTGACACATATGTGATTCAGTTTACAAAGTAGTGCTTTTCATTTACGTTCTTTCGTGGAAACTTGTTCCTGTTAGGAACAAGTTAGGGTTAGGGTTAGGGTTAGGGTTAGGGTTAGGGTTAGGGTTAGGGTTAGGGTTAGGGCTGGGTAAGGGATAGGGTTAGCGTTAGGGTTAGGGTTAGGTTTAGGGTTAGGGGTTAGGGTTAGGGTTAGGGTTAGGGTTAGGGTTAGGGGTTAGGGTTAGTGTTAGGGTTAGGGCCTTAGAGTTAGGGTTAGTGTTAGGGTTATATCACTTTTCAGTTTTCCTGTAATAATAATTGAACAGGCAACACGTATGTGAATTAGTTTACAAAGTTGTGCTTTGCGTTTCTGTTCTTTCGATGGAAACATGTTCCTGTGCTGTACAGTGTGTTATATCACTTTTCAGTTTTCCTCTTATAATAATTAAACAGGCGACACGTATGTCATTTAGTTTACAAAGTTGTGCTTTCCGTTTCTGTTCTTTCTTTGGAAACTTGTTTCTGTGCCATACAGTGTGAGATAACACTTTTCGGTTTCCCTGTATTCCTAATTGAGCGAGCGACACACATGTGATTTAGTTTACAAAGTAGTGCTTTTGGTTTCGGTTCTTCTTGGAAACTTGTTTCTGTGCTGTACAGTGTGATATATCACTTTTCAGTTTTCCTGTTGTAGTAATTGAACGGGCGACATGTATGTGATTTAGTTTGCAAAGTTGTGCTTTGCTTTTCTGTTCTTTCGATGGAAACTAGTTTCTGTGCCTTACAGTGCGAGATAAAACTTTTCGGTATTCCTGTATTCCTAATTGAGCGAGTGACACACATGTGATTCAGTTTACAAAGTAGTGCTTTTTATTTACGTTCTTTCGTTGGAAACTTGTTCCTGTTAGGAACAAGTTAGGGTTAGGGTTAGAGTTAGGGTTAGGGTTAGGGTTAGGGTTAGGGTTAGGGCTGGGTAAGGGTTAGGGTTAGCGTTACGGTTAGGGTTAGGGTTAGGGTTAGGGTTAGGGTTAGGGGTTAGGGTTAGGGTTAGGGTTAGGGTTAGGGTTAGAGTTAGCGTTAGTGTTAGGGTTAGGGTTAGGGTTATATCACTTTTCAGTTTTCCTGTTATAATAATTGAACAGGCGACACATATGTGAATTAGTTTACAAAGTTGTGCTTTGCGTTTCTGTTCTTTCAATGGAAACTTGTTTCTGTGCCGTACAGTGCGAGATAACACTTTTCAGTTTTCCTGTATTCCTAATTGAGCGAGCAACACACAGGTGATTCTGTTTAAAAGTAGTGCTTTGCTTTTCTGTTCTTTCATTGGGAACTTGTTCTTGTGCTGTACAGTGAGATATATTACTGTTCAGTTTTCCTGTATTCCTAATGGAGCAAGCGACACACATGTGATTTAATTTACAAATTAGTGATTTTCTTTTTTGTTCTTTCATTTGAAACTTGTTCCTGTGCTGTACAATGTGATATATCACTTTTCAGTTTTCCTGTTATAATAATTGAACAGGCGACACGTATGTGAATTAGTTTACAAAGTTGTGCTTTCCGTTTCTGTTCTTTCGATGGAAACATGTTCCTGTGCTGTACAGTGTGTTATATCACTTTTCAGTTTTCCTCTTATAATAATTGAACAGGCGACACGTATGTCATTTAGTTTACAAAGTTGTGCTTTGCGTTTCTGTTCTTTCTTTGGAAACTTGTTTCTGTGCCATACAGTGTGAGATAACACTTTTCGGTTTCCCTGTATTCCTAATTGAGCGAGCGACACACATGTGATTTAGTTTACAAAGTAGTGTTTTGGGTTTCTGATCTTCTTGGAAAATTGTTTCTGTGCTGTACAGTGTGATATATCACTTTTCAGTTTTCCTGCTGTAATAATTGAATGGGCGACACGTATCTGATTTAGTTTACAAAGTTGTGCTTTGCTTTTCTGTTCTTTCGATGAAAACTAGTTTCTGTGCATTACAGTGCGAGATAACACTTTTCGGTTTTCCTGTATTCCTAATTGAGCGAGTGACACACATGTGATTCAGTTTACAAAGTAGTGCTTTTCATTTACGTTCTTTCGTGGAAACTTGTTCCTGTTAGGAACAAGTTAGGGTTAGGGTTAGGGTTAGGGTTAGGGTTAGGGTTAGGGTTAGGGTTAGGGTTAGGGTTAGGGTTAGGGCTGGGTAAGGGATAGGGTTAGCGTTAGGGTTAGGGTTAGGTTTAGGGTTAGGGGTTAGGGTTAGGGTTAGTGTTAGGGTTATATCACTTTTCAGTTTTCCTGTTATAATAATTGAACAGGCGACACGTATGTGAATTAGTTTACAAAGTTGTGCTTTGCGTTTCTGTTCTTTCAATGGAAACTTGTTTCTGTGCCGTACAGTGCGAGATAACACTTTTCAGTTTTCCTGTATTCCTAATTGAGCGAGCGACACAGAGGTGATTCTGTTTAAAAGTAGTGCTTTGCTTTTCTGTTCTTTCGTTGGAAACTTGTTCTTGTGCTGTACAGTGAGATATATTACTTTTCAGTTTTCCTGTATTCCTAATGAAGCGAGCGACACACATGTGATTTAGTGTACAAATTAGTGATTTTCTTTTTTGTTCTTTCATTTGAAACTTGTTCCTGTGCTGTACAATGTGATATATCACTTTTCAGTTTTCCTGTTACAATAATTGAACAGGCGACACGTATGTGAATTAGTTTACAAAGTTGTGTTTTGCGTTTCTGTTCTTTCGATGGAAACATGTTCCTGTGCTGTACAGTGTGTTATATCACTTTTCAGTTTTCCTCTTATAATAATTGAACAGGCTACACGTATGTGAATTCGTTTACAATGTTGTGCTTTGCGTTTCTGTTCTTTTGATGGAAACATGTTCCTGTGCTGTACAGTGTGTTATATCACTTTTCAGTTTTCCTCTTATAATAATTGAACAGGCGACACGTATTTCATTTAGTTTACAAAGTTGTGCTTTGCGTTTCTGTTCTTTCTTTGGAAACTTGTTTCTGTGCCATACAGTGTGAGATAACACTTTTCGGTTTCCCTGTATTCCTAATTGAGCGAGCGACACACATGTGATTTAGTTTACAAAGTAGTGTTTTGGGTTTCTGATCTTCTTGGAAACTTGTTTCTGTGCTGTACAGTGTGATATATCACTTTTCAGTTTTCCTGCTGTAATAATTGAATGGGCGACACGTATCTGATTTAGTTTACAAAGTTGTGCTTTGCTTTTCTGTTCTTTCGATGAAAACTAGTTTCTGTGCATTACAGTGCGAGATAACACTTTTCGGTTTTCCTGTATTCCTAATTGAGCGAGTGACACACATGTGATTCAGTTTACAAAGTAGTGCTTTTCATTTACGTTCTTTCGTGGAAACTTGTTCCTGTTAGGAACAAGTTAGGGTTAGGGTTAGGGTTAGGGTTAGGGTTAGGGTTAGGGTTAGGGTTAGGGCTGGGTAAGGGATAGGGTTAGCGTTAGGGTTAGGGTTAGGTTTAGGGTTAGGGGTTAGGGTTAGGGTTAGGGTTAGGGTTAGGGTTAGGTGTTAGGGTTAGTGTTAGGGTTAGGGCCTTAGAGTTAGGGTTAGTGTTAGGGTTATATCACTTTTCAGTTTTCCTGTAATAATAATTGAACAGGCAACACGTATGTGAATTAGTTTACAAAGTTGTGCTTTGCGTTTCTGTTCTTTCGATGGAAACATGTTCCTGTGCTGTACAGTGTGTTATATCACTTTTCAGTTTTCCTCTTATAATAATTAAACAGGCGACACGTATGTCATTTAGTTTACAAAGTTGTGCTTTCCGTTTCTGTTCTTTCTTTGGAAACTTGTTTCTGTGCCATACAGTGTGAGATAACACTTTTCGGTTTCCCTGTATTCCTAATTGAGCGAGCGACACACATGTGATTTAGTTTACAAAGTAGTGCTTTTGGTTTCGGTTCTTCTTGGAAACTTGTTTCTGTGCTGTACAGTGTGATATATCACTTTTCAGTTTTCCTGTTGTAGTAATTGAACGGGCGACATGTATGTGATTTAGTTTGCAAAGTTGTGCTTTGCTTTTCTGTTCTTTCGATGGAAACTAGTTTCTGTGCCGTACAGTGCGAGATAACACTTTTCGGTATTCCTGTATTCCTAATTGAGCGAGTGACACACATGTGATTCAGTTTACAAAGTAGTGCTTTTTATTTACGTTCTTTCGTTGGAAACTTGTTCCTGTTAGGAACAAGTTAGGGTTAGGGTTAGAGTTAGGGTTAGGGTTAGGGTTAGGGTTAGGGTTAGGGTTAGGGTTAGGGCTGGGTAAGGGTTAGGGTTAGCGTTACGGTTAGGGTTAGGGTTAGGGTTAGGGTTAGGGGTTAGGGTTAGGGTTAGGGTTAGGGTTAGGGTTAGGGTTAGGGTTAGCGTTAGGGTTAGGGTTAGGGTTAGGGTTATATCACTTTTCAGTTTTCCTGTTATAATAATTGAACAGGCGACACATATGTGAATTAGTTTACAAAGTTGTGCTTTGCGTTTCTGTTCTTTCAATGGAAACTTGTTTCTGTGCCGTACAGTGCGAGATAACACTTTTCAGTTTTCCTGTATTCCTAATTGAGCGAGCAACACACAGGTGATTCTGTTTAAAAGTAGTGCTTTGCTTTTCTGTTCTTTCATTGGGAACTTGTTCTTGTGCTGTACAGTGAGATATATTACTGTTCAGTTTTCCTGTATTCCTAATGGAGCGAGCGACACACATGTGATTTAATTTACAAATTAGTGATTTTCTTTTCTGTTCTTTCATTTGAAACTTGTTCCTGTGCTGTACAATGTGATATATCACTTTTCAGTTTTCCTGTTACAATAATTGAACAGGCGACACGTATGTGAATTAGTTTACAAAGTTGTGTTTTGCGTTTCTGTTCTTTCGATGGAAACATGTTCCTGTGCTGTACAGTGTGTTATATCACTTTTCAGTTTTCCTCTTATAATAATTGAACAGGCTACACGTATGTGAATTCGTTTACAATGTTGTGCTTTGCGTTTCTGTTCTTTTGATGGAAACATGTTCCTGTGCTGTACAGTGTGTTATATCACTTTTCAGTTTTCCTCTTATAATAATTGAACAGGCGACACGTATTTCATTTAGTTTACAAAGTTGTGCTTTGCGTTTCTGTTCTTTCTTTGGAAACTTGTTTCTGTGCCATACAGTGTGAGATAACACTTTTCGGTTTCCCTGTATTCCTAATTGAGCGAGCGACACACATGTGATTTAGTTTACAAAGTAGTGTTTTGGGTTTCTGATCTTCTTGGAAACTTGTTTCTGTGCTGTACAGTGTGATATATCACTTTTCAGTTTTCCTGCTGTAATAATTGAATGGGCGACACGTATCTGATTTAGTTTACAAAGTTGTGCTTTGCTTTTCTGTTCTTTCGATGAAAACTAGTTTCTGTGCATTACAGTGCGAGATAACACTTTTCGGTTTTCCTGTATTCCTAATTGAGCGAGTGACACACATGTGATTCAGTTTACAAAGTAGTGCTTTTCATTTACGTTCTTTCGTGGAAACTTGTTCCTGTTAGGAACAAGTTAGGGTTAGGGTTAGGGTTAGGGTTAGGGTTAGGGTTAGGGTTAGGGTTAGGGCTGGGTAAGGGATAGGGTTAGCGTTAGGGTTAGGGTTAGGTTTAGGGTTAGGGGTTAGGGTTAGGGTTAGGGTTAGGGTTAGGGTTAGGTGTTAGGGTTAGTGTTAGGGTTAGGGCCTTAGAGTTAGGGTTAGTGTTAGGGTTATATCACTTTTCAGTTTTCCTGTAATAATAATTGAACAGGCAACACGTATGTGAATTAGTTTACAAAGTTGTGCTTTGCGTTTCTGTTCTTTCGATGGAAACATGTTCCTGTGCTGTACAGTGTGTTATATCACTTTTCAGTTTTCCTCTTATAATAATTAAACAGGCGACACGTATGTCATTTAGTTTACAAAGTTGTGCTTTCCGTTTCTGTTCTTTCTTTGGAAACTTGTTTCTGTGCCATACAGTGTGAGATAACACTTTTCGGTTTCCCTGTATTCCTAATTGAGCGAGCGACACACATGTGATTTAGTTTACAAAGTAGTGCTTTTGGTTTCGGTTCTTCTTGGAAACTTGTTTCTGTGCTGTACAGTGTGATATATCACTTTTCAGTTTTCCTGTTGTAGTAATTGAACGGGCGACATGTATGTGATTTAGTTTGCAAAGTTGTGCTTTGCTTTTCTGTTCTTTCGATGGAAACTAGTTTCTGTGCCATACAGTGCGAGATAACACTTTTCGGTATTCCTGTATTCCTAATTGAGCGAGTGACACACATGTGATTCAGTTTACAAAGTAGTGCTTTTTATTTACGTTCTTTCGTTGGAAACTTGTTCCTGTTAGGAACAAGTTAGGGTTAGGGTTAGAGTTAGGGTTAGGGTTAGGGTTAGGGTTAGGGTTAGGGTTAGGGTTAGGGCTGGGTAAGGGTTAGGGTTAGCGTTACGGTTAGGGTTAGGGTTAGGGTTAGGGTTAGGGGTTAGGGTTAGGGTTAGGGTTAGGGTTAGGGTTAGGGTTAGGGTTAGCGTTAGGGTTAGGGTTAGGGTTAGGGTTATATCACTTTTCAGTTTTCCTGTTATAATAATTGAACAGGCGACACATATGTGAATTAGTTTACAAAGTTGTGCTTTGCGTTTCTGTTCTTTCAATGGAAACTTGTTTCTGTGCCGTACAGTGCGAGATAACACTTTTCAGTTTTCCTGTATTCCTAATTGAGCGAGCAACACACAGGTGATTCTGTTTAAAAGTAGTGCTTTGCTTTTCTGTTCTTTCATTGGGAACTTGTTCTTGTGCTGTACAGTGAGATATATTACTGTTCAGTTTTCCTGTATTCCTAATGGAGCGAGCGACACACATGTGATTTAATTTACAAATTAGTGATTTTCTTTTCTGTTCTTTCATTTGAAACTTGTTCCTGTGCTGTACAATGTGATATATCACTTTTCAGTTTTCCTGTTATAATAATTGAACAGGCGACACGTATGTGAATTAGTTTACAAAGTTGTGCTTTGCGTTTCTGTTCTTTCGATGGAAACATGTTCCTGTGCTGTACAGTGTGTTATATCACTTTTCTGTTTTCCTCTTATAATAATTGAACAGGCGACACGTATGTCATTTAGTTTACAAAGTTGTGCTTTGCGTTTCTGTTCTTTCTTTGGAAACTTGTTTCTGTGCCATACAGTGTGAGATAACACTTTTCGGTTTCCCTATATTCCTAATTGAGCGAGCGACACACATGTGATTTAGTTTACAAAGTAGTGCTTTTGGTTTCTGTTCTTCTTGGAAACTTGTTCCTGTGCTGTACAGTGTGATATATCACTTTTCAGTTTTCCTGTTGTAGTAGTTGAACGGGCGACATGTATGTGATTTAGTTTACAAAGTTGTGCTTTGCTTTTCTGTTCTTTCGATGGAAACTAGTTTCGGTGCCGTAAAGTGCGATATAACACTTTTCGCTATTCCTGTATTCCTAATTGAGCGAGTGACACACATGTGATTCAGTTTACAAAGTAGTGCTTTTCATTTACGTTCTTTCGTTGGAAACTTGTTCCTGTTAGGAACAAGTTAGGCTTAGGGTTAGAATTAGGGTTAGGGTTAGGGTTAGGGTTAGGGTTAGGGCTGGGTAAGGGATAGGGTTAGAGTTAGGGTTAGGGTTAGGGTTAGGGTTAGGGTTAGGGGTTAGGGTTATGGTTAGGGTTAGGGTTAGGGTTAGGGCCTTAGGGTTAGGGTTAGGGTTAGGGTTATATCACTTTTCAGTTTTCATGTTATAATAATTGAACAGGCGCCACATATGTGAATTAGTTTACAAAGTTGTGCTTTGCGTTTCTGTTCTTTCAATGGAAACTTGTTTCTGTGCCGTACAGTGTGAGATAACACTTTTCAGTTTTCCTGTATTCCTAATTGAGCGAGCAACACACAGGTGATTCTGTTTAAAAGTAGTGCTTTGCTTTTCTGTTCTATCGTTGGAAACTTGTTCTTGTGCTGTACAGTGAGATATATTACTGTTCAGTTTTCCTGTATTCCTAATGGAGCGAGCGACACACATGTGATTTAGTTTACAAATTAGTGATTTTCTTTTTTGTTCTTTCATTTGAAACTTGTTCCTGTGCTGTACAATGTGATATATCACTTTTCAGTTTTCCTGTTATAATAATTGAACAGGCGACACGTATGTGATTTAGTTTACAAAGTTGTGCTTTGCTTTTCTGTTCTTTCGATGGAAACTAGTTTCTGTGCCATACAGTGCCAGATAACACTTTTCGGTTTTCCTGTATTCCTAATTGAGCGAGTGACACACATGTGATTCAGTTTACAAAGTAGTGCTTTTCATTTACATTCTTTCGTTGGAAACTTGTCCCTGTTAGGAAACTTGTTCCTGTTAGGAACAAGTTAGGGTTAGGGTTAGGGTTAGGGTTAGGGTTAGGGTTAGGGTTAGCGTTAGGGTTAGGGTTAGGGTTAGGGTTAGGGTTAGGGTTACGGGTTAGGGTTAGGGTTAGGGGTTAGGGTTAGGGTTAGGGCCTTAGGGTTAGGGTTAGGGTTAGGGTTATATCCCTTTTCAGTTTTCCTGTTATAATAATTGAACAGGCGACACATATGTGAATTAATTTACAAAGTTGTGCTTTGCGTTTCTGTTCTTTCGATGGAAACATGTTCCTGTGCTGTACGGTGTGTTATATCACTTTTCAGTTTTCCACTTATAATAATTAAACAGGCGACACGTATGTCATTTAGTTTACAAAGTTGTGCTTTCCGTTTCTGTTCTTTCTTTGGAAACTTGTTTCTGTGCCATACAGTGTGAGATAACACTTTTCGGTTTCCCTGTATTCCTAATTGAGCGAGCGACACACATGTGATTTAGTTAACAAAGTAGTGCTTTTGGTTTCTGTTCTTCTTGGAAACTTGTTTCTGTGCTGTACAGTGTGATATATCACTTTTCAGTTTTCCTGTTGTAATAATTGAACGGGCGACATGTATGTGATTTAGTTTACAAAGTTGTGCTTTGCTTTTCTGTTCTTTCGATGGAAACTAGTTTCTGTGCCGTAAAGTGCGATATAACACTTTTCGGTATTCCTGTATTCCTAATTGAGCGAGTGACACACATGTGATTCAGTTTACAAAGTAGTGCTTTTCATTTACGTTCTTTCCTTGGAAACTTGTTCCTGTTAGGAACAAGTTAGAGTTAGGGTTAGAGTTAGGGTTAGGGTTAGGGTTAGGGTTAGGGTTAGGGTTAGGGTTAGGGCTGGGTAAGGGATAGGGTTAGTGTTAGGGTTAGGGTTAGGGTTAGGGTTAGGGTTAGGGTTAGGGGTTAGGGTTAGGGTTAGGGATAGGGTTAGGGTTAGGGCCTTTGGGTTAGGGTTAGGGTTAGGGTTATATCACTTTTCAGTTTTCCTGTTATAATAATTGAACAGGCGACACATATGTGAATTAGTTTACAAAGTTGTGCTTTGCGTTTCTGTTCTTTCAATGAAAACTTGTTTCTGTGCTGTACAGTTTGAGATAACACTTTTCAGTTTTCCTGTATTCCTAATTGAGCGAGCAACACACAGGTGATTCTGTTTAAAAGTAGTGCTTTGCTTTTCTGTTCTATCGTTGGAAACTTGTTCTTATGCTGTACAGTGAGATATATTACAGTTCAGTTTTCCTGTATTCCTAATGGAGCGAGCGACACACATGTGATTTAGTTTACAAATTAGTGATTTTCTTTTTTGTTCTTTCATTTGAAACTTGTTCCTGTGCTGTACAATGTGATATATCACTTTTCAGTTTTCCTGTTATAATAATTGAACAGGCGACACGTATGTGAATTTGTTTACAAAGTTGTGCTTTGCGTTTCTGTTCTTTCGATGGAAACATGTTCCTGTGCTGTACAGTGTGTTATATCACTTTTCAGTTTTCCTCTTATAATAATTAAACAGGCGACACGTGTGTCATTTAGTTTACAAAGTTGTGCTTTCCGTTTCTGTTCTTTCTTTGGAAACTTGTTTCTGTGCCATACAGTGTGAGATAACACTTTTCGGTTTCCCTTTATTCTTAATTGAGCGAGCGACACCCATGTGTTTTAGTTTACAAAGTAGTGTTTTGGGTTTCTGATCTTCTTGGAAACTTGTTTCTGTGCTGTACAGTGTGATATATCACTTTTCAGTTTTCCTGTTGTAATAATTGAATGGGCGACACGTATGTGATTTAGTTTACAAAGTTGTGCTTTGCTTTTCTGTTCTTTCGATGGAAACTAGTTTCTGTGCATTACAGTGCGAGATAACACTTTTCGGTTTTCCTGTATTCCTAATTGAGCGAGTGACACACATGTGATTCAGTTTACAAAGTAGTGCTTTTCATTTACATTCTTTCGTTGGGAACAAGTTAGGGTTAGGGTTAGGGTTAGAGTTAGGGTTAGGGCCTTAGGGTTAGGGTTAGTGTTAGGGTTATATCACTTTTCAGTTTTCCTGTTATAATAATTGAACAGGCGACACGTATGTGAATTAGTTTACAAAGTTGTGCTTTGCGTTTCTGTTCTTTCGATGGAAACATGTTCCTGTGCTGTACGGTGTGTTATATCACTTTTCAGTTTTCCACTTATAATAATTAAACAGGCGACACGTATGTCATTTAGTTTACAAAGTTGTGCTTTCCGTTTCTGTTCTTTCTTTGGAAACTTGTTTCTGTGCCATACAGTGTGAGATAACACTTTTCGGTTTCCCTGTATTCCTAATTGAGCGAGCGACACACATGTGATTTAGTTAACAAAGTAGTGCTTTTGGTTTCTGTTCTTCTTGGAAACTTGTTTCTGTGCTCTACACTGTGATATATCACTTTTGAGTTTTCCTGTTGTAATAATTGAACGGGCGACATGTATGTGATTTAGTTTACAAAGTTGTGCTTTGCTTTTCTGTTCTTTCGATGGAAACTAGTTTCTGTGCCTAAAAGTGCGATATAACACTTTTCGGTATTCCTGTATTCCTAATTGAGCGAGTGACACACATGTGATTCAGTTTACAAAGTAGTGCTTTTCATTTACGTTCTTTCGTTGGAAACTTGTTCCTGTTAGGAACAAGTTAGGGTTAGGGTTAGAGTTAGGGTTAGGGTTAGGGTTAGGGTTAGGGTTAGGGCTGGGTAAGGGATAGGGTTATCGTTAGGGTTAGGGTTAGGGTTAGGGTTAGGGTTAGGGGTTAGGGTTAGGGTTAGGGTTAGGGTTAGGGCCTTAGGGTTAGGGTTAGGGTTAGGGTTATATCACTTTTCAGTTTTCCTGTTATAATAATTGAACAGGCGCCACATATGTGAATTAGTTTACAAAGTTGTGCTTTGCGTTTCTGTACTTTCAATGGAAACTTGTTTCTGTGCTGTACAGTGTGAGATAACACTTTTCAGTTTTCCTGTATTCCTAATTGAGTGAGCAACACACAGGTGATTCTGTTTAAAAGTAGTGCTTTGCTTTTCTGTTCTATCGTTGGAAACTTGTTCTTGTGCTGTACAGTGAGATATATTACTGTTCAGTTTTCCTGTATTCCTAATGGAGCGAGCGACACACATGTGATTTAGTTTACAAATTTGTGATTTTCTTTTTTGTTCTTTCATTTGAAACTTGTTCCTGTGCTGTACAATGTGATATATCACTTTTCAGTTTTCCTGTTATAATAATTGAACAGGCGACACGTATGTGATTTAGTTTAAAAAGTTGTGCTTTGCTTTTCTGTTCTTTCGATGGAAACTAGTTTCTGTGCCATACAGTGCGAGATAACACTTTTCGGTTTTCCTGTATTCCTAATTGAGCGAGTGACACACATGTGATTCAGTTTACAAAGTAGTGCTTTTCATTTACATTCTTTCGTTGGAAACTTGTCCCTGTTAGGAAACTTGTTCCTGTTAGGAACAAGTTAGGGTTAGGGTTAGGGTTAGGGTTAGGGTTAGGGTTAGGGTTAGGGTTACGGGTTAGGGTTAGGGTTAGGGTTAGGGGTTAGGGTTAGGGTTAGGGCCTTAGGGTTAGGGTTAGGGTTAGGGTTATATCCCTTTTCAGTTTTCCTGTTATAATAATTGAACAGGCGACACATATGTGAATTAGTTTACAAAGTTGTGCTTTGCGTTTCTGTTCTTTCAATGGAAACTTGTTTCTGTGCCGTACATTGCGAGATAACACTTTTCAGTTTTTCTGTATTCCTAATTGAGCGAGCGACACACAGGTGATTCTGTTTAAAAGTAGTGCTTTGCTTTTCTGTTCTTTCGTTGGAAACTTGTTCTTGTGCTGTTCAGTGAGATATATTACTTTCAGTTTTCCAGTATTCCTAATGAAGCGAGCGACACACATGTGATTTAGTTTACAAATAGGTGATTTTCTTTTTTGTTCTTTCATTTGAAACTTGTTCCTGTGCTGTACAATGTGATATATCACTTTTCAGTTTTCCTGTTACAATAATTGAACAGGCGACACGTATGTGAATTAGTTTACAAAGTTGTGCTTTGCGTTTTTGTTCTTTCGATGGAAACATGTTCCTGTGCTGTACAGTGTGTTATATCACTTTTCAGTTTTCCTCTTATAATAATTAAACAGGCGACACGTGTGTCATTTAGTTTACAAAGTTGTGCTTTGCGTTTCTGTTCTTTCTTTGGAAACATGTTTCTGTGCCATACAGTGTGAGATAACACTTTTCGGTTTCCCTTTATTCCTAATTGAGCGAGCGACACCCATGTGATTTAGTTTACAAAGTAATGTTTTGGGTTTCTGATCTTCTTGGAAACTTGTTTCTGTGCTGTACAGTGTGATATATCACTTTTCAGTTTTCCTGTTGTAATAATTGAATGGGCGACACGTATGTGATTTAGTTTACAAAGTTGTGCTTTGCTTTTCTGTTCTTTCGATGGAAACTAGTTTCTGTGCATTACAGTGCAAGATAACACTTTTCGGTTTTCCTGTATTCCTAATTGAGCGAGTGACACACATGTGATTCAGTTTACAAAGTAGTGCTTTTCATTTACATTCTTTCGTTGGAAACTTGTTCCTTTAAGAACAAGTTAGGGTTAGGGTTAGGGTTAGAGTTAGGGTTAGGGCCTTAGGTTTAGGGTTAGTGTTAGGGTTATATCACTTTTCAGTTTTCCTGTTATAATAATTGAACAGGCGACACATATGTGAATTAATTTACAAAGTTGTGCTTTGCGTTTCTGTTCTTTCGATGGAAACATGTTCCTGTGCTGTACGGTGTGTTATATCACTTTTCAGTTTTCCACTTATAATAATTAAACAGGCGACACGTATGTCATTTAGTTTACAAAGTTGTGCTTTCCGTTTCTGTTCTTTCTTTGGAAACTTGTTTCTGTGCCATACAGTGTGAGATAACACTTTTCGGTTTCCCTGTATTCCTAATTGAGCGAGCGACACACATGTGATTTAGTTAACAAAGTAGTGCTTTTGGTTTCTGTTCTTCTTGGAAACTTGTTTCTGTGCTGTACAGTGTGATATATCACTTTTCAGTTTTCCTGTTGTAATAATTGAACGGGCGACATGTATGTGATTTAGTTTACAAAGTTGTGCTTTGCTTTTCTGTTCTTTCGATGGAAACTAGTTTCTGTGCCGTAAAGTGCGATATAACACTTTTCGGTATTCCTGTATTCCTAATTGAGCGAGTGACACACATGTGATTCAGTTTACAAAGTAGTGCTTTTCATTTACGTTCTTTCCTTGGAAACTTGTTCCAGTTAGGAACAAGTTAGAGTTAGGGTTAGAGTTAGGGTTAGGGTTAGGGTTAGGGTTAGGGTTAGGGTTAGGGCTGGGTAAGGGATAGGGTTAGTGTTAGGGTTAGGGTTAGGGTTAGGGTTAGGGTTAGGGTTAGGGGTTAGGGTTAGGGTTAGGGATAGGGTTAGGGTTAGGGCCTTTGGGTTAGGGTTAGGGTTAGTGTTATATCACTTTTCAGTTTTCCTGTTATAATAATTGAACAGGCGACACATATGTGAATTAGTTTACAAAGTTGTGCTTTGCGTTTCTGTTCTTTCAATGGAAACTTGTTTCTGTGCTGTACAGTGAGATATATTACTTTTCAGTTTTCCTGTATTCCTAATGAAGCGAGCGACACACATGTGATTTAGTTTACAAATAGGTGATTTTCTTTTTTGTTCTTTCATTTGAAACTTGTTCCTGTGCTGTACAATGTGATATATCACTTTTCAGTTTTCCTGTTACAATAATTGAACAGGCGACACGTATGTGAATTAGTTTACAAAGTTGTGCTTTGCGTTTCTTTTCTTTCAATGGAAACTTGTTTCTGTGCCGTACAGTGCGAGATAACACTTTTCAGTTTTTCTGTATTCCTAATTGAGCGAGCGACACACAGGTGATTCTGTTTAAAAGTAGTGCTTTGCTTTTCTGTTCTTTCGTTGGAAACTTGTTCTTGTGCTGTACAGTGAGATATATTACTTTTCAGTTTTCCTGTATTCCTAATGAAGCGAGCGACACACATGTGATTTAGTTTACAAATAGGTGATTTTCCTTTTTGTTCTTTCATTTGAAACTTGTTCCTGTGCTGTACAATGTGATATATCACTTTTCAGTTTTCCTGTTACAATAATTGAACAGGCAACACGTATGTGAATTAGTTTACAAAGTTGTGCTTTGCGTTTCTGTTCTTTCGATGGAAACATGTTCCTATGCTGTACAGTGTGTTATATCACTTTTCAGTTTTCCTCTTATAATGATTGAACAGGCGACACGTATGTGAATTAGTTTACAAAGTTGTGCTTTGCGTTTCTGTTCTTTTGATGAAAACATGTTCCTGTGCTGTACAGTGTGTTATATCACTTTTCAGTTTTCCTCTTATAATAATTAAACAGGCGACACGTGTGTCATTTAGTTTACAAAGTTGTGCTTTCCGTTTCTGTTCTTTCTTTGGAAACTTGTTTCTGTGCCATACAGTGTGAGATAACACTTTCCGGTTTCCCTGTATTCCTAATTGAGTGAGCGACACACTTGTGATTTAGTTTACAAAGTAGTGCTTTGGGTTTCTGTTCTTCTTGGAAACTTGTTTCTGTGCTGTACAGTGTGATATATCACTTTTCAGTTTTCCTGTTGTAATAATTGAACGGGCGACACGTATGTGATTTAGTTTACAAAGTTGTGCTTCTTTTCTGTTCTTTCGATGAAAACATATTCCTGTGCTGTACAGTGTGTTATATCACTTTTCAGTTTTCCTCTTATACTAATTGAACAGGCGACACGTATGTGAATTAGTTTACAAAGTTGTGCTTTGCTTTTCTGTTCTTTCGATGGAAACTAGTTTCTGTGCCGTACAGTGCGAGATAACACTTTTCGGTTTTCCTGTATTCCTAATTGAGCGAGTGACACACATGTGATTCAGTTTAAAAAGTAGTGCTTTTCATTTACATTCTTTCGTTGGAAACTTGTCCCTGTTAGGAAACTTGTTCCTGTTAGGAACAAGTTAGGGTTAGGGTTAGGGTTAGGGTTAGCGTTAGGGTTAGGGTTAGGGTTAGGGTTATATCACTTTTCAGTTTTCCTGTTATAATAATTGAACAGGCGACACATATGTGAATTAGTTTACAAAGTTGTGCTTTGCGTTTCTGTTCTTTCAATGGAAACTTGTTTCTGTGCCGTACAGTGCGAGATAACACTTTTCAGTTTTCCTGTATTCCTAATTGAGCGAGCAACACACAGGTGATTCTGTTTAAAAGTAGTGCTTTGCTTTTCTGTTCTTTCGTTGGAAACTTGTTCTTGTGCTGTACAGTGAGATATATTACTGTTCAGTTTTCCTGTATTCCTAATGGAGCGAGCGACACACATGTGATTTAGTTTACAAATTAGTGATTTTCTTTTTTGTTCTTTCATTTGAAACTTGTTCCTGTGCTGTACAATGTGATATATCACTTTTCAGTTTTCCTGTTATAATAATTGAACAGGCGACACGTATGTGAATTAGTTTACAAAGTTGTGCTTTGCGTTTCTGTTCTTTCTTTGGAAACTTGTTTCTGTGCCATACACTGTGAGATAACATTTTCCGGTTTCCCTGTATTCCTAATTGAGTGAGCGACACACTTGTGATATAGTTTACAAAGTAGTGCTTTGGGTTTCTGTTCTTCTTGGAAACTTGTTTCTGTGCTGTACAGTGTGATATATCACTTTTCAGTTTTCCTGTTGTAATAATTGAACGGGCGACACGTATGTGATTTAGTTTACAAAGTTGTGCTTTGCTTTTCTGTTCTTTCGATGGAAACATGTTCCTGTGCTGTACAGTGTGTTATATCACTTTTCAGTTTTCCTCTTATAATAATTGAACAGGCGACACGTATGTGAATTAGTTTACAAAGTTGTGCTTTGCTTTTCTGTTCTTTCGATGGAAACTAGTTTCTGTGCCGTACAGTGCGAGATAACACTTTTCGGTTTTCCTGTATTCCTAATTGAGCGAGTGACACACATGTGATTCAGTTTACAAAGTAGTGCTTTTCATTTACATTCTTTCGTTGGAAACTTGTCCCTGTTAGGAAACATGTTCCTGTTAGGAACAAGTTACGGTTAGGGTTAGGGTTAGGGTTAGGGTTAGGGTTAGGGTTAGCGTTAGGGTTAGGGTTAGGGTTAGGGTTATATCACTTTTCAGTTTTCCTGTTATAATAATTGAACAGGCGATACATATGTGAATTAGTTTACAAAGTTGTGCTTTGCGTTTCTGTTCTTTCAATGGAAACTTGTTGCTGTGCCGTACAGTGCTTGATAACACTTTTCAGTTTTCCTGTATTCCTAATTGAGCGAGCAACACACATGTGATTCTGTTTAAATGTAGTGCTTTGCTTTTCTGTTCTTTCGTTGGAAACTTGTTCTTGTGCTGTACAGTGAGATATATTACTGTTCAGTTTTCCTGTATTCCTAATGGAGCGAGCGACACACATGTGATTTAGTTTACAAATTAGTGATTTTCTTTTTTGTTCTTTCATTTGAAACTTGTTCCTGTGCTGTACAATGTGATATATCACTTTTCAGTTTTCCTGTTATAATAATTGAACAGGCGACACGTATGTGAATTAGTTTACAAAGTTGTGCTTTGCGTTTCTGTTCTTTCGATGGAAACATGTTCCTGTGCTGTACAGTGTGTTATATCACTTTTCAGTTTTCCTCTTATACTCATTGAACAGGCGACACGTATGTCATTTAGTTTACAAAGTTGTGCTTTGCGTTTCTGTTCTTTCTTTGGAAACTTGTTTCTGTGCCATACAGTGTGAGATAACACTTTCCGGTTTCCCTGTATTCCTAATTGAGTGAGCGACACACTTGTGATTTAGTTTACAAAGTAGTGCTTTGGGTTTCTGTTCTTCTTGGAAACTTGTTTCTGTGCTGTACAGTGTGTTATATCACTTTTCAGTTTTCCTCTTATAATTATTGAACAGGCGACACGTATGTGAATTAGTTTACAAAGTTGTGCTTTCCGTTTCTGTTCTTTCTTTGGAAACTTGTTTCTGTGCCATACAGTGTGAGATAACACTTTTCGGTTTCCCTGTATTCCTAATTGAGCGAGCGACACACATATGATTTAGTTAACAAAGTAGTGCTTTTGGTTTCTGTTCTTCTTGGAAACTTGTTTCTGTGCTGTACAGTGTGATATATCACTTTTCAGTTTTCCTGTTGTAATAATTGAACGGGCGACATGTATGTGATTTAGTTTACAAAGTTGTGCTTTGCTTTTCTGTTCTTTCGATGAAAACATATTCCTGTGCTGTACAGTGTGTTATATCACTTTTCAGTTTTCCTCTTATAATAATTGAACAGGCGACACGTATGTGAATTAGTTTACAAGGTTGTGCTTTGCTTTTCTGTTCTTTCGATGGAAACTAGTTTCTGTGCCGTACAGTGCGAGATAACACTTTTCGGTTTTCCTGTATTCCTAATTGAGCGAGTGACACACATGTGATTCAGTTTACAAAGTAGTGCTTTTCATTTACATTCTTTCGTTGGAAACTTGTCCCTGTTAGGAAACTTGTTCCTGTTAGGAACAAGTTAGGGTTAGGGTTAGGGTTAGGGTTAGGGTTAGCGTTAGGGTTAGGGTTAGGGTTAGGGTTAGGGTTAGGGTTAGGGGTTAGGGTTAGGGTTAGGGCCTTAGGGTTAGGGTTAGGGTTAGGGTTATATCACTTTTCAGTTTTCCTGTTATAATAATTGAACAGGCGACACATATGTGAATTAGTTTACAAAGTTGTGCTTTGCGTTCCTGTTCTTTCAATGGAAACTTGTTTCTGTGCCGTACAGTGCGAGATAACACTTTTCAGTTTTTCTGTATTCCTAATTCAGCGAGCGACACACAGGTGATTCTGTTTAAAAGTAGTGCTTTGCTTTTCTGTTCTTTCGTTGGAAACTTGTTCTTGTGCTGTACAGTGAGATATATTACTTTTCAGTTTTCCTGTATTCCTAATGAAGCGAGCGACACACATTTGATTAGTTTACAAATAGGTGATTTTCTTTTTGTTCTTTCATTTGAAACTTGTTCCTGTGCTGTACAATGTGATATATCACTTTTCAGTTTTCCTGTTAAAATAATTGAACAGGCGACACGTATGTGAATTAGTTTACAAAGTTGTGCTTTGCGTTTCTGTTCTTTCTTTGGAAACTTGTTTCTGTGCCATACAGTGTGAGATAACACTTTCCGGTTTCCCTGTATTCCTAATTGAGTGAGCGACACACTTGTGATTTAGTTTACAAAGTAGTGCTTTGGGTTTCTGTTCTTCTTGGAAACTTGTTTCTGTGCTGTACAGTGTGATATATCACTTTTCAGTTTTCCTGTTGTAATAATTGAACGGGCGACACGTATGCGATTTAGTTTACAAAGTTGTGCTTTGCTTTTCTGTTCTTTCGATGAAAACATATTCCTGTGCTGTACAGTGTGTTATATCACTTTTCAGTTTTCCTCTTATAATAATTGAACAGGCGACACGTATGTGAATTAGTTTACAAGGTTGTGCTTTGCTTTTCTGTTCTTTCGATGGAAACTAGTTTCTGTGCCGTACAGTGCGAGATAACACTTTTCGGTTTTCCTGTATTCCTAATTGAGCGAGTGACACACATGTGATTCAGTTTACAAAGTAGTGCTTTTCATTAACATTCTTTCGTTGGAAACTTGTCCCTGTTAGGACACTTGTTCCTGTTAGGAACAAGTTAGGGTTAGGGTTAGGGTTAGGGTTAGGGTTAGGGTTAGGGTTAGCATTAGGGTTAGGGTTAGGGTTATATCACTTTTCAGTTTTCCTGTTATAATAATTGAACAGGCGACACATATGTGAATTAGTTTACAAAGTTGTGCTTTGCGTTTCTGTTCTTTCAATGGAAACTTGTTTCTGGGCCGTACAGTGCGAGATAACACTTTTCAGTTTTCCTGTATTCCTAATTGAGCGAGCAACACACAGGTGATTCTGTTTAAAAGTAGTGCTTTGCTTTTCTGTTCTTTCGTTGGAAACTTGTTCTTGTGCTGTACAGTGAGATATATTACTGTTCAGTTTTCCTGTATTCCTAATGGAGCGAGCGACACACATGTGATTTAGTTTACAAATTACTGATTTTCTTTTTTGTTCTTTCATTTGAAACTTGTTCCTGTGCTGTACAATGTGATATATCACTTTTCATTTTTCCTCTTATAATAATTGAACAGGCGACACGTATGTGAATTAGTTTACAAAGTTGTGCTTTGCGTTTCTATTCTTTTGATGGAAACATGTTCCTGTGCTGTACAGTGTGTTATATCACTTTTCAGTTTTCCTCTTATAATAATTGAACAGGCGACACGTATGTGAATTAGTTTACAAAGTTGTGCTTTGCGTTTCTGTTGTTTTGATGGAAACATGTTCCTGTGATGTACAGTGTGTTATATCACTTTTCAGTTTTCCTCTTCTAATAATTGAACAGGCGACACGTATTTCAGTTAGTTTACAAAGTTGTGCTTTGCGTTTCTGTTCTTTCTTTGGAAACTTGTTTCTGTGCCATACAGTGTGAGATAACACTTTTCGATTTCCCTGTATTCCTAATTGAGCGAGCGACACACATGTGATTTAGTTTACAAAGTAGTGTTTTGGGTTTCTGTTCTTCTTGGAAAATTGTTTCTGTGCTGTACAGTGTGATATATCACTTTTCAGTTTTCCTGTTGTAATAATTGAATGGGCGACACGTATGTGATTTAGTTTACAAAGTTGTGCTTTGCTTTTCTGTTCTTTCGATGGAAACTAGTTTCTGTGCATTACAGTGCGAGATAATACTTTTCGGTTTTCCTGTATTCCTAATTGAGCGAGTGACACACATGTGATTCAGTTTACAAAGTAGTGCTTTTCATTTACATTCTTTCGTTGGAAACTTATTCCTTTTAGGAACAAGTTAGAGTTAGGGTGAGGGTTAGCGTTAGGGTTAGGTTAGGGCTGGGTAAGGGATAGGGTTAGCGTTAGGGTTAGGGTTAGGGTTAGGGTTAGGTTTAGGGTTAGGGGTTAGGGTTAGGGTTAGGGTTAGGGTTGGGTTAGGGCCTTAGGGTTAGGGTTAGGGTTAGGGTTATATCACTTTTCAGTTTTCCTCTTCTAATAATTGAACTGGCGTCACGTATTTCAGTTAGTTTACAAAGTTGTGCTTTGCGTTTCTGGTCTTTCTTTGGAAACTTGTTTCTGTGCCATACAGTGTGAGATAACACTTTTCGGTTTCCCTGTATTCCTAATTGAGCGAGCGACACACATGTGATTTAGTTTACAAAGTACTGTTTTGGGTTTCTGTTCTTCTTGGAAAATTGTTTCTGTGCTGTACAGTGTGATATATCACTTGTCAGTTTTCCTGTTGTAATAACTGATTGGGCGACACGTATGTGATTTAGTTTACAAAGTTGTGCTTTGCTTTTCTGTTCTTTCGATGGAAACTAGTTTCTGTCCATTACAGTGCGAGATAATACTTTTCGGTTTTCCTGTATTCCTAATTGAGCGAGTGACACACATGTGATTCAGTTTACCAAGTAGTGCTTTTCATTTACATTCTTTCGTTGGAAACTTGTTCCTTTTAGGAACAAGTTAGGGTTAGGGTTAGGGTTAGGGTTAGGGTTAGGGTTAGGTTAGGGCTGGGTAAGGGATAGGGTTAGCGTTAGGGTTAGGGTTAGGGTTAGGGTTAGGGTTAGGGTTAGGGGTTAGGGTTAGGGTTAGGGTTAGGGTTAGGGTTAGGGCCTTAGGGTTAGGGTTAGGGTTAGGGTTATATCACTTTTCAGTTTTCCTGTTATAATAATTGAACAAGCGACACGTATGTGAATTAGTTTACAAAGTTGTGCTCTGCGTTTCTGTTCTTTTGATGGAAACATGTTCCTGTAGTGTAAAGTGTGTTATATCACTTTTCAGTTTTCCTCTTATAATAATTGAACAGGCGACACGTATTTCATTTAGTTTACAAAGTTGTGCTTTGCGTTTCTGTTCTTTCTTTGGAAACTTGTTTCTGTGCCATACAGTGTGAGATAACACTTTCCGGTTTCCCTGTATTCCTAATTGAGCGAGCGACACACTTGTGATTAATTTTACAAAGTAGTGCTTTGGGTTTCTGTTCTTCTTGGAAACTTGTTTCTGTGCTGTACAGTGTGATATATCACTTTTCAGTTTTCCTGTTGTAATAATTGAACGGGCGACACGTATGTGATTTAGTTTACAAAGTTGTGCTTTGCTTTTCTGTTCTTTCGATGGAAACTAGTTTCTGTGCCGTACAGTGCGATATAACACTTTTCGGTTTTCCTGTATTCCTAATTGAGCGAGTGACACACATGTGATTCAGTTTACAAAGTAGTGCTTTTCATTTACATTCTTTCGTTGGAAACTTGTTCCTTTTAGGAACAAGTTAGGGTTAGGGTTAGGGTTAGGGTTAGGGTTAGGGTTAGGGTTAGGGGTTAGGGTTAGGGTTAGGGTTAGGGTTAGGGTTAGGGTTAGGGGTTAGGGTTGGGTTAGGGCCTTAGGGTTAGGGTTAGGGTTAGGGTTATATCACTTTTCAGTTTTCCTGTTATAATAATTGAACAGGCGACACATATGTGAATTAGTTTACAAAGTTGTGCTTTGCGTTTCTGTTCTTTCAATGGAAACTTGTTTCTGTGCCATACAGTGTGAGATAACACTTTCCGGTTTCCCTTTATTCCTAATTGAGCGAGCGACACACTTGTGATTTAGTTTCCAAAGTAGTGCTTTGGGTTTCTGTTCTTCTTGGAAACTTGTTTCTGTGCTGTACAGTGTGATATATCACTTTTCAGCTTTCCTGTTGTAATAATTGAACGGGCGACACGTATGTGATTTAGTTTACAAAGTTGTGCTTTGCTTTTCTGTTCTTTCGATGGAAACATGTTCCTGTGCTGTACAGTTTGTTATATCAGTTTTAGGTTTTCCTCTTATAATAATTGAACAGGCGACATGTATGTGAATTAGTTTACAAAGTTGTGCTTTGCTTTTCTGTTCTTTCGATGGAAACTAGTTTCTGTTCCGTACAGTGCGAGATAACACTTTTCGGTTTTCCTGTATTCCTAATTGAGCGAGTGACACACATGTGATTCAGTTTACAAAGTAGTGCTTTTCATTTACATTCTTTCGTTGGAAACTTGTCCCTGTTAGGAAACTTGTTCCTGTTAGGAACAAGTTAGGGTTAGGGTTAGGGTTAGGGTTAGGGTTAGGGTCAGCGTTAGGGTTAGGGTTAGGGTTAGGGTTAGGGTTAGGGTTAGGGGTTAGGGTTAGGGTTAGGGTTAGGGTTAGGGGTTAGGGTTAGGGTTAGGGCCTTAGGGTTAGGGTTAGGGTTAGGGTTATATCACTTTTCAGTTTTCCTGTTATAATAATTGAACAGGCGACACATATGTGAATTAGTTTTCAAAGTTGTGCTTTGCGTTTCTGTTCTTTCAATGGAAACTTGTTTCTGTGCCGTACAGTGCAAGATAACACTTTTCAGTTTTCCTGTATTCCTAATTGAGCGAGCGACACACAGGTGATTTTGTTTAAAAGTAGTGCTTTGCTTTTCTGTTCTTTCGTTGGAAACTTGTTCTTGTGCTGTACAGTGAGATATATTACTTTTCAGTTTTCCTGTATTCCTATTGAAGCGAGCGACACACATGTGATTTAGTTTACAAATTAGTGATTTTCTTTTTTGTTCTTTCATTTGAAACTTGTTCCTGTGCTGTACAATGTGATATATCACTTTTCAGTTTTCCTGTTACAATAATTGAACAGGCGACACGTATGTGAATTAGTTTACAAAGTTGTGCTTTGCGTTTCTGTTCTTTCGTTGGAAACATGTTCCTGTGCTGTACAGTGTGTTATATCACTTTTCAGTTTTCCTCTTATAATAATTGAACAGGCGACACGTATGTGAATTAGTTTACAAAGTTGTGCTTTGCGTTTCTGTTCTTTTGATGAAAACATGTTCCTGTGCTGTACAGTGTGTTATATCACTTTTCAGTTTTCCTCTTATAATAATTGAACAGGCCACACGTATGTCATTTAGTTTACAAAGTTGTGCTTTGCGTTTCTGGTCTTTCTTTGGAAACTTGTTTCTGTGCCATACAGTGTGAGATAACACTTTTCGGTTTCCCTGTATTCCTAATTGAGCGAGCGACACCCATGTGATTTAGTTTACAAAGTAGTGTTTTGGGTTTCTGATCTTCTTGGAAAATTGTTTCTGTGCTGTACAGTGTGATATATCACTTTTCAGTTTTCCTGTTGTAATAATTGAATGGGCGACACGTATGTGATTTAGTTTACAAAGTTGGGCTTTGCTTTTCTGTTCTTTCGATGGAAACTAGTTTCTGTGCATTACAGTGCGAGATAACACTTTTCGGTTTTCCTGTATTCCTAATTGAGCGAGTGACACACATGTGATTCAGTTTACAAAGTAGTGCTTTTCATTTACATTCTTTCGTTGGAAACTTGTTTATGTTAGGAACAAGTTAGGGTTAGGGTTAGGGTTAGGGTTAGGGTTAGGTTAGGGCTGGGTAAGGGATAGGGTTAGCGTTAGGGTTAGGGTTAGGGTTAGGGTTAGGGGTTAGGGTTAGGGTTAGGGTTAGGGGTTAGGGTTAGGGTTATGGTTAGGGCCTTAGGGTTAGGGTTAGTGTTAGGGTTATATCACTTTTCAGTTTTCGTGTTATAATAATTGAACAGGCGACACGTATGTGAATTAGTTTACAAAGTTGTGCTTTGCGTTTCTGTTCTTTCGATGGAAACATGTTCCTGTGCTGTACAGTGTGTTATATCACTTTTCAGTTTTCCTCTTATAATAATTGAACAGGCGACACGTATGTCATTTAGTTTACAAAGTTGTGCTTTGTGTTTCTGTTCTTTCTTTGGAAACTTGTTTCTGTGCCATACAGTGTGAGATAACACTTTCCGGTTTCCCTGTATTCCTAATTGAGTGAGCGACACACTTGTGATTTAGTTTACAAAGTAGTGCTTTGGGTTTCTGTTCTTCTTGGAAACTTGTTTATGTGCTGTACAGTGTGATATATCACTTTTCAGTTTTCCTGTTGTAATAATTGAACGGGCGACACGTATGTGATTTAGTTTACAAAGTTGTGCTTTGCTTTTCTGTTCTTTCGATGGAAACATGTTCCTGTGCTGTACAGTGTGTTATATCACTTTTCAGTTTTCCTCTTATAATAATTGAACAGGCGACATGTATGTGAATTGGTTTACAAAGTTGTGCTTTGCTTTTCTGTTCTTTCGATGGAAACTAGTTTCTGTGCCGTAAAGTGCGAGATAACACTTTTCGGTTTTCCTGTATTCCTAATTGAGCGAGTGACACACATGTGATTCAGTTTACAAAGTAGTGCTTTTCTTTTACATTCTTTCGTTGGAAACTTGTTCCTGTTAGGAACAAGTTAGGTTTAGGGTTAGGGTTAGGGTTAGGGTTAGGGTTAGGGCCTTAGGGTTAGGGTTAGTGTTAGGGTTATATCACTTTTCAGTTTTCCTGTTATAATAATTGAACAGGCGACACGTATGTGATTTAGTTTACAAAGTTGTGCTTTGCTTTTCTGTTCTTTCGATGGAAACTAGTTTCTGTGCATTAAAGTGCGAGATAACACTTTTCGGTTTTCCTGTATTCCTAATTGAGCGAGCGACACACATGTGATTTAGTTTACAAAGTAGTGCTTTTGGTTTCTGTTCTTCTTGGAAACTTGTTTCTGTGCTGTACAGTGTGATATATCACTTTTCAGTTTTCCTGTTGTAATAATTGAACGGGCGACACGTATGTGATTTTGTTTACAAAGTTGTGCTTTGCTTTTCTGTTCTTTTGATGGAAAAAAGTTTCTGTGCCTTACAGTGCGAGATAACACTTTTCGGTTTTCCTGTATTCCTAATTGAGCGAGTGACACACATGTGATTCAGTTTACAAAGAAGTGCTTTTCATTTACATTCTTTCGTTGGAAACTAGTTCCTGTTAGGAAACTTGTTCCTGTTAGGAACAAGTTAAGGTTAGGGTTAGGGTTAGGGTTAGGGTTAGGGTTAGGGTTAGGGTTAGCGTTAGGGTTAGGGTTAGGGTTAGGTTGAGGGGTTAGGGTTAGGGTTAGGGTTAGGGTTAGGGTTAGGGGTTAGGGTTAGGATTAGGGCCTTAGGGTTAGGGTTAGGGTTAGGGTTATATCACTTTTCAGTTTTCCTGTTATAATAATTGAACAGGCGACACTTATGTGAATTAGTTTACAAAGTTGTGCTTTGCGTTTCTGTTCTTTCGATGGAAACATGTTCCTGTGCTGTACAGTGTGTTATATCACTTTTCAGTTTTCCTCTTATAATAATTAAACAGGCGACACGTATGTCATTTAGTTTACTAAGTTGTGCTTTGCGTTTCTGTTCTTTCTTTGGAAACTTGTTTCTGTGCCATACAGTGTGAGATAACACTTTCCGGTTTCCCTGTATTCCTAATTGAGCGAGCGACACACTTGTGATTTAGTATCCAAAGTAGTGCTTTGGGTTTCTGTTCTTCTTGGAAACTTGTTTCTGTGCTGTACAGTGTGATATATCACTTTTCAGTTTTCCTGTTGTAATAATTGAAGGGGTGACACGTATGTGATTTAGTTTACAAAGTTGTGCTTTGCTTTTCTGTTCTTTCGATGGAAACTAGTTTCTGTGCCGTACAGTGCAAGATAACACTTTTCGGTTTTCCTGTATTCCTAATTGAGCGAGTGACACACATGTGATTCAGTTTACAAAGTAGTGCTTTTCATTTACATTCTTTCGTTGGAAACTTGTTCCTGTTAGGAACAAGTTAGGGTTAGGGTTAGGGTTAGGGTTAGGGTTAGGTTAGGGCTGGGTAAGGGATAGGGTTAGCGTTAGGGTTAGGGTTAGGGTTAGGGGTTAGGGTTAGGGTTAGGGTTAGGGGTTAGGGTTAGGGTTATGGTTAGGGCCTTAGGGTTAGGGTTAGTGTTAGGGTTATATCACTTTTCAGTTTTCCTGTTATAATAATTGAACAGGCGACACGTATGTGAATTAGTTTACAAAGTTGTGCTTTGCGTTTCTGTTCTTTCGATGGAAACATGTTCCTGTGCTGTACAGTGTGTTATATCACTTTTCAGTTTTTCTCTTATAATAATTGAACAGGCGACACGTATGTCATTTAGTTTACAAAGTTGTGCTTTGCGTTTCTGTTCTTTCTTTGGAAACTTGTTTCTGTGCCATACAGTGTGAGATAACACTTTCCGGTTTCCCTGTATTCCTAATTGAGTGAGCGACACACTTGTGATTTAGTTTACAAAGTAGTGCTTTGGGTTTCTGTTCTTCTTGGAAACTTGTTTATGTGCTGTACAGTGTGATATATCACTTTTCAGTTTTCCTGTTGTAATAATTGAACGGGCGACACGTATGTGATTTAGTTTACAAAGTTGTGCTTTGCTTTTCTGTTCTTTCGATGGAAACATGTTCCTGTGCTGTACAGTGTGTTATATCACTTTTCAGTTTTCCTCTTATAATAATTGAACAGGCGACATGTATGTGAATTGGTTTACAAAGTTGTGCTTTGCTTTTCTGTTCTTTCGATGGAAACTAGTTTCTGTGCCGTACAGTGCGAGATAACACTTTTCGGTTTTCCTGTATTCCTAATTGAGCGAGTGACACACATGTGATTCAGTTTACAAAGTAGTGCTTTTCATTTACATTCTTTCGTTGGAAACTTGTTCCTGTTAGGAACAAGTTAGGTTTAGGGTTAGGGTTAGGGTTAGGGTTAGGGTTAGGGTTAGGGCCTTAGGGTTAGGGTTAGTGTTAGGGTTATATCACTTTTCAGTTTTCCTGTTATAATAATTGAACAGGCGACACGTATGTGATTTAGTTTACAAAGTTGTGCTTTGCTTTTCTGTTCTTTCGATGGAAACATGTTCCTGTGCTGTACAGTGTGTTATATCACTTTTCAGTTTTCCTCTTATAATAATTAAACAGGCGACACGTATGTCATTTAGTTTACTAAGTTGTGCTTGGCGTTTCTGTTCTTTCTTTGGAAACTTGTTTCTGTGCCATACAGTGTGAGATAACACTTTCCGGTTTCCCTGTATTCCTAATTGAGCGAGCGACACACTTGTGATTTAGTTTCCAAAGTAGTGCTTTGGGTTTCTGTTCTTCTTGGAAACTTGTTTCTGTGCTGTACAGTGTGATATATCACTTTTCAGTTTTCCAGGTGTAATAATTGAACGGGCGACACGTATGTGATTTTGTTTACAAAGTTGTGCTTTGCTTTTCTGTTCTTTCCATGGAAACTAGTTTCTGTGCCGTACAGTGCGAGATAACACTTTTCGGTTTTCCTGTATTCCTAATTGAGCGAGTGACACACATGTGATTCAGTTTACAAAGTAGTGCTTTTCATTTACATTCTTTCGTTGGAAACTTGTTCCTGTTAGGAAACTTGTTCCTGTTAGGAACAAGTTAGGGTTAAGGTTAGGGTTAGGGTTAGGGTTAGCATTAGGGTTAGGGTTAGGGTTAGGGTTAGGGTTAGGGGTTAGGGTTAGGGTTAGGGTTAGGGTTAGGGTTAGGGTTAAGGTTAGGGTTAGGGGTTAGGGTTGGGTTAGGGCCTTAGGGTTAGCGTTAGGGTTAGGGTTATATCACTTTTCAGTTTTCCTGTTATAATAATTGAACAGGCGACACATATGTGAATTAGTTTACAAAGTTGTGCTTTGCCTTTCTGTTCTTTCAATGGAAACTTGTTTCTGTGCCGTACAGTGCGAGATAACATTTTTCAGTTTTCCTGTATTCGTAATTGAGCGAGCGACACACAGGTGATTCTGTTTAAAAGTAGTGCTTTGCTTTTCTGTTCTTTTGTTGGAAACTTGTTCTTGTGCTGTACAGTGAGATATATTACTTTTCAGTTTTCCTGTATTCCTAATGAAGCGAGCGACACACATGTGATTTAGTTTACAAATTAGTGATTTTCTTTTTTGTTCTTTCATTTGAAACTTGTTCCTGTGCTGTACAATGTGATATATCACTTTTCAGTTTTCCTGTTACAATAATTGAACAGGCGACACGTATGTGAATTAGTTTACAAAGTTGTGCTTTGCGTTTCTGTTCTTTCGATGGAAACATGTTCCTGTGCTTTACAGTGTGTTATATCACTTTTCATTTTTCCTCTTATAATAATTGAACAGGCGACACGTATGTGAATTAGTTTACAAAGTTGTGCTTTGCGTTTCTATTCTTTTGATGGAAACATGTTCCTGTGCTGTACAGTGTGTTATATCACTTTTCAGTTTTCCTCTTATAATAATTGAACAGGCGACACGTATGTGAATTAGTTTACAAAGTTGTGCTTTGCGTTTCTGTTCTTTTGATGGAAACATGTTCCTGTGATGTACAGTGTGTTATATCACTTTTCAGTTTTCCTCTTATAATAATTGAACAGGCGACACGTATTTCAGTTAGTTTACAAAGTTGTGCTTTGCGTTTCTGGTCTTTCTTTGGAAACTTGTTTCTGTGCCATACAGTGTGAGATAACACTTTTCGGTTTCCCTGTATTCCTAATTGAGCGAGCGACACACATGTGATTTAGTTTACAAAGTACTGTTTTGGGTTTCTGTTCTTCTTGGAAAATTGTTTCTGTGCTGTACAGTGTGATATATCACTTGTCAGTTTTCCTGTTGTAATAACTGATTGGGCGACACGTATGTGATTTAGTTTACAAAGTTGTGCTTTGCTTTTCTGTTCTTTCGATGGAAACTAGTTTCTGTCCATTACAGTGCGAGATAATACTTTTCGGTTTTCCTGTATTCCTAATTGAGCGAGTGACACACATGTGATTCAGTTTACCAAGTAGTGCTTTTCATTTACATTCTTTCGTTGGAAACTTGTTCCTTTTAGGAACAAGTTAGGGTTAGGGTTAGGGTTAGGGTTAGGGTTAGGGTTAGGTTAGGGCTGGGTAAGGGATAGGGTTAGCGTTAGGGTTAGGGTTAGGGTTAGGGTTAGGGTTAGGGTTAGGGGTTAGGGTTAGGGTTAGGGTTAGGGTTAGGGTTAGGGCCTTAGGGTTAGGGTTAGGGTTAGGGTTATATCACTTTTCAGTTTTCCTGTTATAATAATTGAACAAGCGACACGTATGTGAATTAGTTTACAAAGTTGTGCTCTGCGTTTCTGTTCTTTTGATGGAAACATGTTCCTGTAGTGTAAAGTGTGTTATATCACTTTTCAGTTTTCCTCTTATAATAATTGAACAGGCGACACGTATTTCATTTAGTTTACAAAGTTGTGCTTTGCGTTTCTGTTCTTTCTTTGGAAACTTGTTTCTGTGCCATACAGTGTGAGATAACACTTTCCGGTTTCCCTGTATTCCTAATTGAGCGAGCGACACACTTGTGATTAATTTTACAAAGTAGTGCTTTGGGTTTCTGTTCTTCTTGGAAACTTGTTTCTGTGCTGTACAGTGTGATATATCACTTTTCAGTTTTCCTGTTGTAATAATTGAACGGGCGACACGTATGTGATTTAGTTTACAAAGTTGTGCTTTGCTTTTCTGTTCTTTCGATGGAAACTAGTTTCTGTGCCGTACAGTGCGATATAACACTTTTCGGTTTTCCTGTATTCCTAATTGAGCGAGTGACACACATGTGATTCAGTTTACAAAGTAGTGCTTTTCATTTACATTCTTTCGTTGGAAACTTGTTCCTTTTAGGAACAAGTTAGGGTTAGGGTTAGGGTTAGGGTTAGGGTTAGGGTTAGGGTTAGGGGTTAGGGTTAGGGTTAGGGTTAGGGTTAGGGTTAGGGTTAGGGGTTAGGGTTGGGTTAGGGCCTTAGGGTTAGGGTTAGGGTTAGGGTTATATCACTTTTCAGTTTTCCTGTTATAATAATTGAACAGGCGACACATATGTGAATTAGTTTACAAAGTTGTGCTTTGCGTTTCTGTTCTTTCAATGGAAACTTGTTTCTGTGCCATACAGTGTGAGATAACACTTTCCGGTTTCCCTTTATTCCTAATTGAGCGAGCGACACACTTGTGATTTAGTTTCCAAAGTAGTGCTTTGGGTTTCTGTTCTTCTTGGAAACTTGTTTCTGTGCTGTACAGTGTGATATATCACTTTTCAGCTTTCCTGTTGTAATAATTGA
>NC_083364.1:2585000-2742500 GCF_030254825.1 Meriones unguiculatus | reverse complement strand
ATTGAACGGGCGACACGTATGTGATTTAGTTTACAAAGTTGTGCTTTGCTTTTCTGTTCTTTCGATGGAAACTACTTTCTGTGCCGTACAGTGCGAGATAACACTTTTCTGTTTTCCTGTATTCCTAATTGAGCGAGTGACACAAATGTGATTCACTTTACAAAGTAGTGCTTTTCATTTACGTTCTTTCGTTGGAAACTTGTTCCTGTTAGGAACAAGTTAGGGTTAGGGTTCGGGTTAGGGTTAGTGTTAGGGTTAGGGTTAGGGTTAGGGTTAGGTTAGGCCTGGGTAAGGGATAGGGTTAGCGTTAGGGTTAGGGTTAGGGTTAGGGATAGGATTAGGGTTAGGGCCTTAGGGTTAGGGTTAGGGTTAGGGTTATATCACTTTTCAGTTTTCCTGTTATAATAATTGAACAGGCGACACATATGTGAATTAGTTTACAAAGTTGTGCTTTGCGTTTCTGTTCTTTCAATGGAAACTTGTTTCTGTGCCGTACAGTGCGAGATAACACTTTTCAGTTTTCCTGTATTCCTAATTGAGCGAGCGACACACAGGTGATTCTGTTTAAAAGTAGTGCTTTGCTTTTCAGTTCTTTCGTTGGAAACTTGTTCTTGTGCTGTACAATGTGATATATCACTTTTCAGTTTTCCTGTTATAATAATTGAACAGGCAACACGTATGTGAATTAGTTTACAAAGTTTTGCTTTGCGTTTCTGTTCTTTCGATGGAAACATGTTCCTGTGCTGTACAGTGTGTTAAATCACTTTTCAGTTTTCCTCTTATAATAATTGAACAGGCGACACGTATGTCATTTAGTTTACAAAGTTGTGCTTTCCGTTTCTTTTCTTTCTTTGGAAACTTGTTTCTGTGCCATACAGTGTGAGATAACACTTTTCTGTTTCCCTGTATTCCTA
Organism: Meriones unguiculatus; assembly: GCF_030254825.1. Classification (NCBI taxonomy): domain Eukaryota; kingdom Metazoa; phylum Chordata; class Mammalia; order Rodentia; family Muridae; genus Meriones; species Meriones unguiculatus. Next base: position 2,741,586 of record NC_083364.1, on the reverse strand, counting down.
ATTGAGCGAGCGACACACATGTGATTTAGTTTACAAAGTAGTGCTTTGGGTTTCTGTTCTTCTTGGAAACTTGTGTCTGTGCTGTACAGTGTGATATATCACTTTTCAGTTTTCCTGTTGTAATAATTGAACGGGCGAGATGTATGTGATTTAGTTTACAAAGTTGTGCTTTGCTTTTCTGTTCTTTCGATGGAAACTAGTTTCTGTGCCATAAAGTGCGAGATAACACTTTTCGGTTTTCCTGTATTCCTAATTGAGCGAGTGACACACATGTGATTCAGTTTAAAAAGTAGTGCTTTTCATTTACGTTCTTTCGTTGGATAGGAACAAGTTAGGGTTAGGGTTAGGGTTAGGGTTAGGGTTAGGGTTAGTGTTAGGGTTAGGGTTAGGTTAGGGCTGGGTAAGGGATAGGGTTAGCGTTAGGGTTAGGGTTAGGGTTAGGGGTTAGGGTTAGGGTTAGGATTAGGGTTAGGGTTAGGGTTAGGGTTAGGGGTTAGGGTTAGGGTTAGGGCCTTAGGGTTAGGGTTAGGGTTATCGTTATATCACTTTTCAGTTTTCCTGTTATAATAATTGAACAGGCGACACATATGTGAATTAGTTTACAAAGTTGCGCTTTGCGTTTCTGTTCTTTCAATGGAAACTTTTTTCTGTGCAGTACAGTGCGAGATAACACTTTTCAGTTTTCCTGTATTCCTAATTGAGCGAGCGACACACAGGTGATTTCTGTTTAAAAGTAGTGCTTTGCTTTTCTGTTCTTTCGTTGGAAACTTGTTCTTGTGCTGTACAGTGAGATATATTACTTTTCAGTTTTCCTGTATTCCTAATGGAGTGAGCGACACACATGTGATTTAGTTTACAAATTAGTGATTTTCTTTTTTGTTCTTTCATTTGAAACTTGTTCCTGTGCTGTACAATGTGATATATCACTTTTCAGTTTTCCTGTTATAATAATTGAACAGGCGACACGTATGTGAATTAGTTTACAAAGTTGTGCTTTGCGTTTCTGTTCTTTCGATGGAAACATGTTCCTGTGCTGTACAGTGTGTTATATCACTTTTCAGTTTTCCTCTTATAATAATTGAACAGGCGACACGTATGGCATTTAGTTTACAAAGTTGTGCTTTGCGTTTCTGTTCTTTCTTTGGAAACTTGTTTCTGTGCCATACAGTGTGAGATAACTCTTTTCGGGTTTCCCTGTATTCCTAATTGAGCGAGAGACACACATGTGAATTAGTTTACAAAGTAGTGCTTTGGGTTTCTGTTCTTCTTGGAAACTTGTTTCTGTGGTGTACAGTGTGATATATCACTTTTCAGTTTTCCTGTTGTAATAATTGAACGGGCGACACTTATGTGATTTAGTTTACAAAGTTGTGCTTTGCTTTTCTGTTCTTTCGATGGAAGCTAGTTTCTGTGCCGTAAAGTGCGAGATAACACTTTTCGGTTTTCCTGTATTCCTAATTGAGCGAGTGACACACATGTGATTCAGTTTACAAAGTAGTGCTTTTCATTTACAATCTTTCGTTGGAAACTTGTTCCTGTTAGGAAACTTGTTCCTGTTAGGAACAAGTTAGGGTTAGGGTTAGGGTTAGGGTTAGGGTTAGGGTTAGCGTTAGGGTTAGGGTTAGGGTTAGGGTTAGGGTTAGGGTTAGGGTTAGGGTTAGGGGTTAGGGTTGGGTTAGGGCCTTAGGGTTAGGGTTAGGGTTAGGGTTATATCACTTTTCAGTTTTCCTGTTATAAAAATTGAACAGGCGACACATATGTGAATTAGTTTACAAAGTTGTGCTTTGCGTTTCTGTTCTTTCAATGGAAACTTGTTTCTGTGCCGTACAGTGCGAGATAACACTTTTCAGTTTTCCTGTATTCCTAATTGAGCGAGCGACACACAGGTGATTCTGTTTAAAAGTAGTGCTTTGCTTTTCTGTTCTTTCGTTGGAAACTTGTTCTTGTGCTGTACAGTGATATATATTACTTTTCAGTTTTCCTGTCTTCCTAATGAAGCGAGCGACACACATGTGATTTAGTTTACAAATTAGTGATTTTCTTTTTTGTTCTTTCATTTGAAACTTGTTCCTGTGCTGTACAATGTGATATATCACTTTTCAGTTTTCCTATTATAATAATTGAACAGGCGACACGTATGTGAATTAGTTTACAAAGTTGTGCCTTGCGTTTCTGTTCTTTCGATGGAAACATGTTCCTGTGCTGTACAGTGTGTTATATCACTTTTCAGGTTTCCTCTTATAATAATTGAACAGGCGACACGTATGTCATTTAGTTTACAAAGTTGTGCTTTGCGTTTCTGTTCTTTCTTTGGAAACATGTTTCTGTGCCATACAGTGTGAGATAACACTTTCCGGTTTCCCTGTATTCCTAATTGAGTGAGCGACACACTTGTGATTTAGTTCACAAAGTAGTGCTTTGGGTTTCTGTTCTTCTTGGAAACGTGTTTCTGTGCTGTACAGTGTGATATATCACTTTTCAGTTTTCCTGTTGTAATAATTGAACGGGCGACACGTATGTGATTTAGTTTACAAAGTTGTGCTTTGCTTTTCTCTTCTTTCGATGGAAACAAGTTTCCGTGCCGTACAGTGCGAGATAACACTTTTCGGTTTTCCTGTATTCCTAATTGAGCGAGTGACACACATGTGATTCAGTTTACAAAGTAGTGTTTTCATTTACATTCTTTCGTTGGAAACTGGTTCCTGTTAGGAAACTTGTTCCTGTTAGGAACAAGTTAGGGTTAGGGTTAGGGTTAGCATTAGGGTTAGGGTTAGGGTTAGGGTTAGGGTTAGGGTTAGGGTTAGGGGTTAGGGTTAGGGTTAGGGTTAGGGATAGGGTTAGGGGTTAGGGTTAGGGTTAGGGCCCTGGGTTAGGCTTAGGGTTAGGGTTATATCACTTTTCAGTTTTCCTGTTATAATGATTGAACAGGCGACACGTATGTGAATTAGTTTAGGGTTAGGGTTAGGATTAGGGTTAGGGTTAGGGTTAGGGTTAGTGTTAGGGTTATATCACTTTTCAGTTTTCCTGTTATAATAATTGAACAGGCGACACGTATGTCATTTAGTTTACAAAGTTGTGCTTTGCGTTTCTGTTCTTTCTTTGGAAACTTGTTTCTGTGCCGTACAGTGCGAGATAACACTTTTCAGTTTTCCTGTATTCCTAATGAAGCGAGCGACACACATGTGATTTAGTTTACAAATTAGTGATTTTCTTTTTTGTTCTTTCATTTGAAACTTGTTCCTGTGCTGTACAATGTGATATATCACTTTTCAGTTTTCCTGTTACAATAATTGAACAGGCGACACGTATGTGAATTAGTTTACAAAGTTGTGCTTTCGTTTCTGTTCTTTCGATGGAAACATGTTCCTGTGCTGTACAGTGTGTTATATCACTTTTCAGTTTTCCTCTTATAATAATTGAACAGGCGACACGTATTTCATTTAGTTTACAAAGTTGTGCTTTGCGTTTCTGTTCTTTCTTTGGAAACTTGTTTCTGTGCCATACAGTGTGAGATAACACTTTTCAGTTTTCCTGTATTCCTAATTGAGCGAGCGACACACAGGTGAGGCTGTTTAAAAGTAGTGCTTTGCTTTTCTGTTCTTTCGTTGGAAACTTGTTCTTGTGCTGTACAGTGAGATATATTAGTGTTCAGTTTTCCTGTATTCCTAATGGAGCGAGCAACACACATGTGATTTAGTTTACAAATTAGTGATTTTCTTTTTTGTTCTTTCATTTGAAACTTGTTCCTTTGCTGTACAATGTGATATATCACTTTTCAGTTTTCCTGTTATAATAATTGAAAGGGGACACGTATGTGAATTAGTTTAAAAAGTTGTGCTTTGCGTTTCTGTTCTTTCGATGGAAACATGTTCCTGTGCTGTACAGTGTGTTATATCACTTTTCAGTTTTCCTCTTATAATAATTGAACAGGCGACACGTATGTCATTTAGTTTACAAAGTTGTGCTTTGCGTTTCTGTTCTTTCTTTGGAAACTTGTTTCTGTGTCATACAGTGTGAGATAACACTTTCCGGTTTCCCTGTATTCCTAATTGAGCGAGCGACACACTTGTGATTTAGTTTACAAAGTAGTGCTTTTGGTTTCTGTTCTTCTTGGAAACTTGTTTCTGTGGTGTACAGTGTGATATATCACTTTTCAGTTTTCCTGTTGTAATAATTGAACGGGCGACACTTATGTGATTTAGTTTACAAAGTTGTGCTTTGCTTTTCTGTTCTTTCGATGGAAGCTAGTTTCTGTGCCGTAAAGTGCGAGATAACACTTTTCGGTTTTCATGTATTCCTAATTGAGCGAGTGACACACATGTGATTCAGTTTACAAAGTAGTGCTTTTCATTTACAATCTTTAGTTGGAAACTTGTTCCTGTTAGGAAACTTGTTCCTGTTAGGAACAAGTTAGGGTTAGGGTTAGGGTTAGGGTTAGGGTTAGGGTTAGCGTTAGGGTTAGGGTTAGGGTTAGGGTTAGGGTTAGGGTTAGGGGTTAGGGTTGGGTTAGGGCCTTAGGGTTAGGGTTAGGGTTAGGGTTATATCACTTTTCAGTTTTCCTGTTATAATAATTGAACAGGCGACACATATGTGAATTAGTTTACAAAGTTGTGCTTTGCGTTTCTGTTCTTTCAATGGAAACTTGTTTCTGTGCCGTACAGTGCGAGATAACACTTTTCAGTTTTCCTGTATTCCTAATTGAGCGAGCGACACACAGGTGATTCTGTTTAAAAGTAGTGCTTTGCTTTTCTGTTCTTTCGTTGGAAACTTGTTCTTGTGCTGTACAGTGATATATATTACTTTTCAGTTTTCCTGTATTCCTAATGGAGCGAGCGACACACATGTGATTTAGTTTACAAATTAGTGATTTTCTTTTTTGTTCTTTCATTTGAAACTTGTTCCTGTGCTGTACAATGTGATATATCACTTTTCAGTTTTCCTGTTATAATAATTGAACAGGCGACACGTATGTGAATTAGTTTACAAAGTTGTGCCTTGCGTTTCTGTTCTTTCGATGGAAACATGTTCCTGTGCTGTACAGTGTGTTATATCACTTTTCAGGTTTCCTCTTATAATAATTGAACAGGCGACACGTATGTCATTTAGTTTACAAAGTTGTGCTTTGCGTTTCTGTTCTTTCTTTGGAAACTTGTTTCTGTGCCATACAGTGTGAGATAACACTTTCCGGTTTCCCTGTATTCCTAATTGAGTGAGCGACACACTTGTGATTTAGTTTACAAAGTAGTGCTTTGGGTTTCTGTTCTTCTTGGAAACGTGTTTCTGTGCTGTACAGTGTGATATATCACTTTTCAGTTTTCCTGTTGTAATAATTGAACGGGCGACACCTATGTGATTTAGTTTACAAAGTTGTGCTTTGCTTTTCTGTTCTTTCGATGGAAACAAGTTTCCGTGCCGTACAGTGCGAGATAACACTTTTCGGTTTTCCTGTATTCCTAATTGAGCGAGTGACACACATGTGATTCAGTTTACAAAGTAGTGCTTTTCATTTACATTCTTTCGTTGGAAACTTGTTCCTGTTAGGAAACTTGTTCCTGTTAGGAACAAGTTAGGGTTAGGGTTAGGGTTAGGGTTAGGGTTAGGGTTAGCGTTAGGGTTAGCGTTAGGGTTAGGGTTAGGGTTAGGGGTTAGGGTTAGGGTTAGGGTTAGGGATAGGGTTAGGGGTTAGGGTTAGGGTTAGGGCCTTAGGGTTAGGGTTAGGGTTAGGGTTATATCACTTTTCAGTTTTCCTGTTATAATGATTGAACAGGCGACACGTATGTGAATTAGTTTAGGGTTAGGGTTAGGATTAGGGTTAGGGTTAGGGTTAGGGTTAGTGTTAGGGTTATATCACTTTTCAGTTTTCCTGTTATAATAATTGAACAGGCGACACGTATGTCATTTAGTTTACAAAGTTTTGCTTTGCGTTTCTGTTCTTTCTTTGGAAACTTGTTTCTGTGCCGTACAGTGCGAGATAACACTATTCAGTTTTCCTGTATTCCTAATGAAGCGAGCGACACACATGTGATTTAGTTTACAAATTAGTGATTTTCTTTTTTGTTCTTTCATTTGAAACTTGTTCCTGTGCTGTACAATGTGATATATCACTTTTCAGTTTTCCTGTTACAATAATTGAACAGGCGACACGTATGTGAATTAGTTTACAAAGTTGTGCTTTCGTTTCTGTTCTTTCGATGGAAACATGTTCCTGTGCTGTACAGTGTGTTAAATCACTTTTCAGTTTTCCTCTTATAATAATTGAACAGGCGACACGTATGTCATTTAGTTTACAAAGTTGTGCTTTCCGTTTCTTTTCTTTCTTTGGAAACTTGTTTCTGTGCCATACAGTGTGAGATAACACTTTTCTGTTTCCCTGTATTCCTAATTGAGCGAGCGACACACATGTGATTTAGTTTACAAAGTAGTGCTTTGGGTTTCTGTTCTTCTTGGAAACTTGTGTCTGTGCTGTACAGTGTGATATATCACTTTTCAGTTTTCCTGTTGTAATAATTGAACGGGCGAGATGTATGTGATTTAGTTTACAAAGTTGTGCTTTGCTTTTCTGTTCTTTCGATGGAAACTAGTTTCTGTGCCATAAAGTGCGAGATAACACTTTTCGGTTTTCCTGTATTCCTAATTGAGCGAGTGACACACATGTGATTCAGTTTAAAAAGTAGTGCTTTTCATTTACGTTCTTTCGTTGGATAGGAACAAGTTAGGGTTAGGGTTAGGGTTAGGGTTAGGGTTAGGGTTAGTGTTAGGGTTAGGGTTAGGTTAGGGCTGGGTAAGGGATAGGGTTAGCGTTAGGGTTAGGGTTAGGGTTAGGGGTTAGGGTTAGGGTTAGGATTAGGGTTAGGGTTAGGGTTAGGGTTAGGGGTTAGGGTTAGGGTTAGGGCCTTAGGGTTAGGGTTAGGGTTATCGTTATATCACTTTTCAGTTTTCCTGTTATAATAATTGAACAGGCGACACATATGTGAATTAGTTTACAAAGTTGCGCTTTGCGTTTCTGTTCTTTCAATGGAAACTTTTTTCTGTGCAGTACAGTGCGAGATAACACTTTTCAGTTTTCCTGTATTCCTAATTGAGCGAGCGACACACAGGTGATTTCTGTTTAAAAGTAGTGCTTTGCTTTTCTGTTCTTTCGTTGGAAACTTGTTCTTGTGCTGTACAGTGAGATATATTACTTTTCAGTTTTCCTGTAATCCTAATGGAGTGAGCGACACACATGTGATTTAGTTTACAAATTAGTGATTTTCTTTTTTGTTCTTTCATTTGAAACTTGTTCCTGTGCTGTACAATGTGATATATCACTTTTCAGTTTTCCTGTTATAATAATTGAACAGGCGACACGTATGTGAATTAGTTTACAAAGTTGTGCTTTGCGTTTCTGTTCTTTCGATGGAAACATGTTCCTGTGCTGTACAGTGTGTTATATCACTTTTCAGTTTTCCTCTTATAATAATTGAACAGGCGACACGTATGGCATTTAGTTTACAAAGTTGTGCTTTGCGTTTCTGTTCTTTCTTTGGAAACTTGTTTCTGTGCCATACAGTGTGAGATAACTCTTTTCGGGTTTCCCTGTATTCCTAATTGAGCGAGAGACACACATGTGAATTAGTTTACAAAGTAGTGCTTTGGGTTTCTGTTCTTCTTGGAAACTTGTTTCTGTGGTGTACAGTGTGATATATCACTTTTCAGTTTTCCTGTTGTAATAATTGAACGGGCGACACTTATGTGATTTAGTTTACAAAGTTGTGCTTTGCTTTTCTGTTCTTTCGATGGAAGCTAGTTTCTGTGCCGTAAAGTGCGAGATAACACTTTTCGGTTTTCCTGTATTCCTAATTGAGCGAGTGACACACATGTGATTCAGTTTACAAAGTAGTGCTTTTCATTTACAATCTTTCGTTGGAAACTTGTTCCTGTTAGGAAACTTGTTCCTGTTAGGAACAAGTTAGGGTTAGGGTTAGGGTTAGGGTTAGGGTTAGGGTTAGCGTTAGGGTTAGGGTTAGGGTTAGGGTTAGGGTTAGGGTTAGGGTTAGGGGTTAGGGTTGGGTTAGGGCCTTAGGGTTAGGGTTAGGGTTAGGGTTATATCACTTTTCAGTTTTCCTGTTATAATAATTGAACAGGCGACACATATGTGAATTAGTTTACAAAGTTGTGCTTTGCGTTTCTGTTCTTTCAATGGAAACTTGTTTCTGTGCCGTACAGTGCGAGATAACACTTTTCAGTTTTCCTGTATTCCTAATTGAGCGAGCGACACACAGGTGATTCTGTTTAAAAGTAGTGCTTTGCTTTTCTGTTCTTTCGTTGGAAACTTGTTCTTGTGCTGTACAGTGATATATATTACTTTTCAGTTTTCCTGTATTCCTAATGGAGCGAGCGACACACATGTGATTTAGTTTACAAATTAGTGATTTTCTTTTTTGTTCTTTCATTTGAAACTTGTTCCTGTGCTGTACAATGTGATATATCACTTTTCAGTTTTCCTGTTATAATAATTGAACAGGCGACACGTATGTGAATTAGTTTACAAAGTTGTGCCTTGCGTTTCTGTTCTTTCGATGGAAACATGTTCCTGTGCTGTACAGTGTGTTATATCACTTTTCAGGTTTCCTCTTATAATAATTGAACAGGCGACACGTATGTCATTTAGTTTACAAAGTTGTGCTTTGCGTTTCTGTTCTTTCTTTGGAAACTTGTTTCTGTGCCATACAGTGTGAGATAACACTTTCCGGTTTCCCTGTATTCCTAATTGAGTGAGCGACACACTTGTGATTTAGTTTACAAAGTAGTGCTTTGGGTTTCTGTTCTTCTTGGAAACGTGTTTCTGTGCTGTACAGTGTGATATATCACTTTTCAGTTTTCCTGTTGTAATAATTGAACGGGCGACACCTATGTGATTTAGTTTACAAAGTTGTGCTTTGCTTTTCTGTTCTTTCGATGGAAACAAGTTTCCGTGCCGTACAGTGCGAGATAACACTTTTCGGTTTTCCTGTATTCCTAATTGAGCGAGTGACACACATGTGATTCAGTTTACAAAGTAGTGCTTTTCATTTACATTCTTTCGTTGGAAACTTGTTCCTGTTAGGAAACTTGTTCCTGTTAGGAACAAGTTAGGGTTAGGGTTAGGGTTAGGGTTAGGGTTAGGGTTAGCGTTAGGGTTAGCGTTAGGGTTAGGGTTAGGGTTAGGGGTTAGGGTTAGGGTTAGGGTTAGGGATAGGGTTAGGGGTTAGGGTTAGGGTTAGGGCCTTAGGGTTAGGGTTAGGGTTAGGGTTATATCACTTTTCAGTTTTCCTGTTATAATGATTGAACAGGCGACACGTATGTGAATTAGTTTAGGGTTAGGGTTAGGATTAGGGTTAGGGTTAGGGTTAGGGTTAGTGTTAGGGTTATATCACTTTTCAGTTTTCCTGTTATAATAATTGAACAGGCGACACGTATGTCATTTAGTTTACAAAGTTGTGCTTTGCGTTTCTGTTCTTTCTTTGGAAACTTGTTTCTGTGCCGTACAGTGCGAGATAACACTATTCAGTTTTCCTGTATTCCTAATGAAGCGAGCGACACACATGTGATTTAGTTTACAAATTAGTGATTTTCTTTTTTGTTCTTTCATTTGAAACTTGTTCCTGTGCTGTACAATGTGATATATCACTTTTCAGTTTTCCTGTTACAATAATTGAACAGGCGACACGTATGTGAATTAGTTTACAAAGTTGTGCTTTCGTTTCTGTTCTTTCGATGGAAACATGTTCCTGTGCTGTACAGTGTGTTATATCACTTTTCAGTTTTCCTCTTATAATAATTGAACAGGCGACACGTATTTCATTTAGTTTACAAAGTTGTGCTTTGCGTTTCTGTTCTTTCAATGGAAACTTGTTTCTGTGCCGTACAGTGCGAGATAACACTTTTCAGTTTTCCTGTATTCCTAATTGAGCGAGCGACACACAGGTGATTCTGTTTAAAAGTAGTGCTCTGCTTTTCTGTTCTTTCGTTGGAAACTTGTTCTTGTGCTGTACAGTGATATATATTACTTTTCAGTTTTCCTGTATTCCTAATGAAGCGAGCGACACACATGTGATTTAGTTTACAAATTAGTGATTTTCTTTTTTGTTCTTTCATTTGAAACTTGTTCCTGTGCTGTACAATGTGATATATCACTTTTCAGTTTTCCTGTTATAATAATTGAACAGGCGACACGTATGTGAATTTGTTTACAAAGTTGTGCCTTGCGTTTCTGTTCTTTCGATGGAAACATGTTCCTGTGCTGTACAGTGTGTTATATCACTTTTCAGGTTTCCTCTTATAATAATTGAACAGGCGACACGTATGTCATTTAGTTTACAAAGTTGTGCTTTGCGTTTCTGTTCTTTCTTTGGAAACTTGTTTCTGTGCCATACAGTGTGAGATAACACTTTCCGGTTTCCCTGTATTCCTAATTGAGTGAGCGACACACTTGTGATTTAGTTTACAAAGTAGTGCTTTGGGTTTCTGTTCTTCTTGGAAACGTGTTTCTGTGCTGTACAGTGTGATATATCACTTTTCAGTTTTCCTGTTGTAATAATTGAACGGGCGACACGTATGTGATTTAGTTTACAAAGTTGTGCTTTGCTTTTCTGTTCTTTCGATGGAAACAAGTTTCCGTGCCGTACAGTGCGAGATAACACTTTTCGGTTTTCCTGTATTCCTAATTGAGCGAGTGACACACATGTGATTCAGTTTACAAAGTAGTGCTTTTAATTTACATTCTTTCGTTGGAAACTTGTTCCGGTTAGGAAACTTGTTCCTGTTAGGAACAAGTTAGGGTTAGGGTTAGGGTTAGGGTTAGGGTTAGGGTTAGCGTTAGGGTTACGGTTAGTGTTAGGGTTAGGGTTAGGGGTTAGGGTTAGGGTTAGGGTTAGGGATAGGGTTAGGGGTTAGGGTTAGGGTTAGGGCCTTAGGGTTAGGGTTAGGGTTAGGGTTATATCACTTTTCAGTTTTCCTGTTATAATGATTTAACAGGCGACACGTATGTGAATTAGTTTAGGGTTAGGGTTAGGATTAGGGTTAGGGTTAGGGTTAGGGTTAGTGTTAGGGTTATATCACTTTTCAGTTTTCCTGTTATAATAATTGAACAGGCGACACGTATGTCATTTAGTTTACAAAGTTGTGCTTTGCGTTTCTGTTCTTTCTTTGGAAACTTGTTTCTGTGCCGTACAGTGCGAGATAACACTTTTCAGTTTTCCTGTATTCCTAATGAAGCGAGCGACACACATGTGATTTAGTTTAAAAATTAGTGATTTTCTTTTTTGTTCTTTCATTTGAAACTTGTTCCTGTGCTGTACAATTTGATATATCACTTTTCAGTTTTCCTGTTACAATAATTGAACAGGCGACACGTATGTGAATTAGTTTACAAAGTTGTGCTTTCGTTTCTGTTCTTTCGATGGAAACATGTTCCTGTGCTGTACAGTGTGTTATATCACTTTTCAGTTTTCCTCTTATAATAATTGAACAGGCGACACGTATTTCATTTAGTTTACAATGTTGTGCTTTGCGTTTCTGTTCTTTCTTTGGAAACTTGTTTCTGTGCCATACAGTGTGAGATAACACTTTTCGGTTTCCCTGTATTCCTAATTGAGCGAGCGACACACATGTGATTTAGTTTACAAAGTAGTGCTTTTGGTTTCTGTTCTTCTTGGAAACTTGTTTCTGTGCTGTACAGTGTGATATATCACTTTTCAGTTTTCCTGTTGTAATAATTGAACGGGCGACACTTATGTGATTTAGTTTACAAAGTTGTGCTTTGCTTTTCTGTTCTTTCGATGGAAACTAGTTTCTGTGCCGTTCAGTGCGATATAACACTTTTCGGTTTTCCTTTATTCCTAATTGAGCGAGTGACATACATGTGATTCAGTTTACAAAGTAATGCTTTTCATTTACGTTCTTTAGTTGGAAACTTGTTCCTGTTAGGAACAAGTTAGGGTTAGGGTTAGGGTTAGGGTTAGGGTTAGGGTTAGGGCTGGGTAAGGGATAGGGTTAGCGTTAGGGTTAGGGTTAGGGTTAGGGTTAGGGTTAGGGTTAGGGTTAGGTGTTAGGGTTAGGGTTAGGGTTACGGTTAGGGTTAGGGTTAGGGTTAGGGCCTTAGGACTAGGGTTAGGGTTAGGGTTATATCACTTTTCAGTTTTCCTGTTATAATAATTTAACAGGCGACACATATGTGAATTAGTTTACAAAGTTGTGCTTTGCGTTTCTGTTCTTTCAATAGAAACTTGTTTCTGTGCCGTACAGTGCGAGATAACACTTTTCAGTTTTCCTGTATTCCTAATTGAGCGAGCGACACACAGGTGATGCTCTTTAAAAGTAGTGCTTTGCTTTTCTGTTCTTTCGTTGGAAACTTGTTCTTGTGCTGTACAGTGAGATATATTACTGTTCAGTTTTCCTGTATTCCTAATGGAGCGAGCGACACACATGTGATTTAGTTTACAAATTAGTGATTTTCTTTTTTGTTCTTTCATTTGACACTTGTTCCTGTGCTGTACAATGTGATATATCACTATTCAGTTTTCCTGTTACAATAATTGAACAGGAGACACGTATGTGAATTAGTTTACAAAGTTGTGCTTTGCGTTTCTGTTCTTTCGATGGAAACATGTTCCTGTGCTGTACAGTGTGTTCTATCACTTTTCAGTTTTCCTCTTATAATAATTGAACAGGCGACACGTATGTCATTTAGTTTACAAAGTTGTGCTTTGCGTTTCTGTTCTTTCTTTGGAAACTTGTTTCTGTGCCATACAGTGTGAGATAACACTTTCCGGTTTCCCTGTATTCCTAATTGAGTGAGCGACACACTTGTGATTTAGTTTACAAAGTAGTGCTTTGGGTTTCTGTTCTTCTTGGAAACGTGTTTCTGTGCTGTACAGTGTGATATATCACTTTTCAGTTTTCCTGTTGTAATAATTGAACGGGCGACACGTATGTGATTTAGTTTACAAAGTTGTGCTTTGCTTTTCTGTTCTTTCGATGGAAACAAGTTTCTGTGCCGTACAGTGCGAGATAACACTTTTCGGTTTTCCTGTATTCCTAATTGAGCGAGTGACACACATGTGATTCAGTTTACAAAGTAGTGCTTTTCATTTACATTCTTTCGTTGGAAACTTGTTCCTGTTAGGAAACTTTTCCTGTTAGGAACAAGTTAGGGTTATGGTTAGGGTTAGGGTTAGGGTTAGGGTTAGCGTTAGGGTTAGGGTTAAGGTTAGGGTTAGGGTTAGGGGTTAGGGTTAGGGTTAGGGTTAGCGTTAGGGATAGGGTTAGGGGTTAGGGTTAGGGTTAGGGCCTTAGGGTTAGGGTTAGGGTTAGGGTTATATCACTTTTCAGTTTTCCTGTTATAATGATTGAACAGGCGACACGTATGTGAATTAGTTTAGGGTTAGGATTAGGATTAGGGTTAGGGTTAGGGTTAGGGTTATATCACTTTTCAGTTTTCCTGTTATAATAATTGAACAGGCGACACGTATGTGAATTAGTTTACAAAGTTGTGCTTTGTGTTTCTGTTCTTTCAATGGAAACTTGTTTCTGTGCCGTACAGTGCGAGATAACACTTTTCAGTTTTCCTGTATTCCTAATTTAGCGAGCGACACACAGGTGATTCTGTTTAAAAGTAGTGCTTTGCTTTTCTGTTCTTTCGTTTGAAACTTGTTCTTGTGCTGTACAGTGAGATATATTACTTTTCAGTTTTCCTGTATTCCTAATGAAGCGAGCGACACACATGTGATTTAGTTTACAAGTTAGTGATTTTCTTTTTTGTTCTTTCATTTGAAACTTGTTCCTGTGCTGTACAATGTGATATATCACTTTTCAGTTTTCCTGTTACAATAATTGAACAGGCGACACGTATGTGAATTAGTTTACAATGTTGTGCTTTGCGTTTCTGTTCTTTCGATGGAAACATGTTCCTGTGCTGTACAGTGTGTTATATCACTTTTCAGTTTTCCTCTTATAATAATTGAACAGGCGACACGTATGTGAATTAGTTTACAAAGTTGTGCTTTGCGTTTCTGTTCTTTTGATGGAAACATGTTCCTGTGCTATACAGTGTGTTATATCACTTTTCAGTTTTCCTCTTATAATAATTGAACAGGCGACCCGTATTTCATTTAGTTTACAAAGTTGTGCTTTGCGTTTCTGTTCTGTCTTTGGAAACTTGTTTCTGTGCCATACAGTGTGAGATAACACTTTCCGGTTTCCCTGTATTCCTAATTGAACGAGCGACACACTTGTGATTTAGTTTCCAAAGTAGTGCTATTGGTTTCTGTTCTTCTTGGAAACTTGTTTCTGTGCTGTACAGTGTGATATATCACTTTTCAGTTTTCCTGTTGTAATAATTGAACGGGCGACACGTATGTGATTTAGTTTACAAAGTTGTGCTTTGCTTTTCTGTTCTTTCGATGGAAACTAGTTTCTGTGCCGTACAGTGCGATATAACACTTTTCGGTTTTCCTGTATTCCTAATTGAGCGAGTGACACATACGTGATTCAGTTTACAAAGTAGTGCTTTTCATTTACATTCTTTCGTTGGAAATTTGTTCCTGTTAGGAACAAGTTAGGGTTACGGTTAGGGTTAGGGTTAGGGTTAGGGTTAGGGTTAGGGTTAGCATTAGGGTTAGAGTTAGGGTTAGGGTTAGGGTTAGGGGTTAGGGTTAGTGTTAGGGTTAGGGTTAGGGTTAGGGTTAGGGGTTAGGGTTGGGTTAGGGCCTTAGTGTTAGGGTTAGGGTTAGGGTTATATCACTTTTCAGTTTTCCTGTTATAATAATTGAACAGGTGACACATATGTGAATTAGTTTACAAAGTTGTGCTTTGGGTTTCTGTTCTTTCAATGGAAACTTGTTTATGTGCCGTATAGTGCGAGATAACACTTTTCAGTTTTCCTGTATTCCTAATTGAGCGAGCGACACACAGGTGATTCTGTTTAAAAGTAGTGCTTTGCTTTTCTGTTCTTTCGTTGGAAACTTGTTCTTGTGCTGTACAGTGAGATATATTACTTTTCAGTTTTCCTGTATTCCTAATGAAGCGAGCGACACACATGTGATTCAGTTTACAAAGTAGTGCTTTTCATTTACGTTCTTTCGTTGGAAACTTGTTCCTGTTAGGAACAAGTTAGGGTTAGGGTTAGGGTTAGGGTTAGGGTTAGGGTTAGGTTAGGGCTGGGTAAGGGATAGGGTTAGCGTTAGGGTTAGGGTTAGGGTTAGAGTTAGGGGTTAGGTTTAGGGTTATGGTTAGGGTTAGGGTTAGGGATAAGGGTTAGTGTTAGGGTTAGGGCCTTAGGGTTAGGGTTAGTGTTAGGGTTATATCACTTTTCAGTTTTCCTGTTATAATAATTGAACACGCGACACGTATGTGAATTAGATTACAAAGTTGTGCTTTGCATTTCTGTTCTTTCGATGGAAACATGTTCCTGTGCTGTACAGTGTGTTATATCACTTTTCAGTTTTCCTCTTATAATAATTAAACAGGCGACACGTATGTCATTTAGTTTACAAGGTTGTGCTTTGCGTTTCTGTTCTTTCTTTGGAAACTTGTTTCTGTGCCATACAGTGTGAGATAACACTTTTCGGTTTCCCTGTATTCCTAATTGAGCGAGCGACACACATGTGATTTAGTTTACAAAGTAGTGTTTTGGGTTTCTGTTCTTCTTGGAAAATTGTTTCTGTGCTGTACAGTGTGATATATCAGTTTTCAGTTTTCCTGTTGTAATAATTGAATGGGCGACACGTATGTGATTTAGTTTACAAAGTTGTGCTTTGCTTTTCTGTTCTTTCGATGGAAACTAGTTTCTGTGCATTACAGTGCGAGATAATACTTTTCGGTTTTCCTGTATTCCTAATTGAGCGAGTGACACACATGTGATTCAGTTTACAAAGTAGTGCTTTTCATTTACATTCTTTCGTTGGAAACTTGTTCCTTTTAGGAACAAGTTAGGGTTAGGGTTAGGGTTAGGGTTAGGGTTAGGGTTAGGTTAGGGCTGGGTAAGGTATAGGGTTAGCGTTAGGGTTAGGGTTAGGTTTAGGGGTTAGGGTTAGGGTTAGGGTTAGGGTTAGGGTTAGGGGTTAGGGTTAGTGTTAGGGTTAGGGCCTTAGGGTTAGGGTTAGTGTTAGGGTTATATCACTTTTCAGTTTTCCTGTTATAATAATTGAACAGGCGACACGTATGTGAATTAGTTTAAAAAGTTGTGCTTTGCGTTTCTGTTCTTTCGATGGAAACATGTTCCTGTGCTGTACAGTGTGTTATATCACTTTTCAGTTTTGCTCTTATAATAATTAAACAGGCGACATGTATGTCATTTAGTTTACATAGTTGTGCTTTGCGTTTCTGTTCTTTCTTTGGAAACTTGTTTCTGTGCCATACAGTGTGAGATAACACTTTCGGTTTCCCTGTATTCCTAATTGAGCGAACGACACACATGTGATTTAGTTTACAAAGTAGTGCTTTTGGTTTCTGTTCTTCTTGGAAACTTGTTTCTGTGCTGGACAGTGTGATATATCACTTTTCAGTTTTCCTGTTGTAATAATTGAACGGGCGACACGTATGTGATTTAGTTTACAAAGTTGTGCTTTGCTTTTCTGTTCTTTCGATGGAAACTAGTTTCTGTGCCGTACAGTGCGATATAACACTTTTCGGTTTTCCTGTAATCCTAATTGAGCGAGTGACAGACATGTGATTCAGTTTACAAAGTAGTGCTTTTCATTTACGATCTTTCGTTGGAAACTTGTTCCTGTTAGGAACAAGTTAGGGTTAGGGTTAGGGTTAGGGTTAGGGCTGGGTAAGGGATAGGGTTAGCGTTAGGGTTAGGGTTAGGGTTAGGGTTAGGGTTAGGGGTTAGGGTTAGGGTTAGGGTTAGGGTTAGGGCCTTAGGGTTAGGGTTAGGGTTAGGGTTATATCACTTTTCAGTTTTCCTGTTATAATAATTGAACAGGCGACACGTATGTGAATTAGTTTACAAAGTTGTGCTTTGCGTTTCTGTTCTTTTGATGGAAACATGTTCCTGTAGTGTACAGTGTGTTATATCACTTTTCAGTTTTCCTCTTATAATAATTGAACAGGCGACACATATTTCATTTAGTTTACAAAGTTGTGCTTTGCGTTTCTGTTCTTTCTTTGGAAACTTGTTTCTGTGCCATACAGTGTGAGATAACACTTTTCGGTTTCCCTGTATTCCTAATTGAGCGAGCGACACACTTGTGATTTAGTTTACAAAGTAGTGCTTTGGGTTTCGGTTCTTCTTGGAAACTTGTTTCTGTGCTGTACAGTGTGATATATCACTTTTCAGTTTTCCTGTTGTAATAATTGAACGGGCGACACGTATGTGATTTAGTTTACAAAGTTGTGCTTTTCTTTTCTGTTCTTTCGATGGAAACTAGTTTCTGTGCCGTACAGTGCGAGATAACACTTTTCGGTTTTCCTGTATTCCTAATTGAGCGAGTGACACACATGTGATTCAGTTTACAAAGTAGTGCTTTTCATTTACATTCTTTCGTTGGAAACTTGTTCCTGTTAGGAAACTTGTTTCTGTTAGGAACAAGTTAGGGTTAGGGTTAGGGTTAGGGTTAGGGTTAGGGTTAGGGTTAGGGTTAGCATTAGGGTTAGGGTTAGGGTTAGGTTTAGGGTTAGGGGTTAGGGTTAGGGTTAGGGTTAGGGTTAGGGTTAGGGGTTAGGGTTGGGTTAGGGCCTTAGGGTTAGGGTTAGGGTTATATCACTTTTCAGTTTTCCTGTTATAATAATTGAACAGGCGACACATATGTGAATTAGTTTACAAAGTTGTGCTTTGCTTTACTGTTCTTTCAATGGAAACTTGTTTCTGTGCCGTACAGTGTGAGATAACACTTTTCAGTTTTCCTGTATTCCTAATTGAGCGAGCGACACACAGGTGATTCTCTTTAAAAGTAGTGCTTTGCTTTTCTGTTCTTTCGTTGGAAACTTGTTCTTGTGCTGTACAGTGAGATATATTACTTTTCAGTTTTCCTGTATTCCTAATGAAGCGAGCGACACACATATGATTTAGTTTACAAATTAGTGATTTTCTTTTTTGTTCTTTCAATTGAAACTTGTTTCTGTGCTGTACAGTGTGATATATCACTTTTCAGTTTTCCTGTTGTAGTAATTGAACGGGCGACACGTATGTGATTTAGTTTACAAAGTTGTGCTTTGCTTTTCTGTTCTTTCGATGGAAACTATTTTCTATGCCGTACAGTGCGATATAACACTTTTCGGTTTTCCTGTATTCCTATTTGAGCGAGTGACACACGTGTGATTCAGTTTACAAAGTAGTGCTTTTCATTTACGTTCTTTCGTTGGAAACTTGTTCCTGTTAGGAACAAGTTAGGGTTAGGGTTAGGGTTAGGGTTAGGGCTGGGTAAGGGATAGGGTTAGCGTTAGGGTTAGGGTTAGGGTTAGAGTTAGGGGTTAGGGTTAGGGTTAGGTTTAGGGTTAGGGGTTAGGGTTAGGGTTAGGTTTAGGGTTAGGGTTAGGGCCTTAGGGTTAGGGTTAGGGTTAGGGTTATATCACTTTTCAGTTTTCCTGTTATAATAATTGAACAGGCGACACGTACGTGAATTAGTTTACAAAGTTGTGCTTTGCGTTTCTGTTCTTTTGATGGAAACATGTTCCTGTAGTGTACAGTGTGTTATATCACTTTTCAGTTTTCCTCTTATAATAATTGAACAGGCGACACGTATGTGAATTAGTTTACAAAGTTGTGCTCTGCGTTTCTGTTCTTTTGATGGAAACATGTTCCTGTGCTGTACAGTGTGTTCTATCACTTTTCAGTTTTCCTCTTATAATAATTGAAAAGGCGACACGTATGTCATTTAGGTTACAAAGTTGTGCTTTGCATTTCTGTTCTTTCTTTGGAAACTTGTTTCTGTGCCATACAGTGTGAGATAACACTTTCTGGTTTCCCTGTATTCCTAATTGAGCGAGCGACACACTTGTGATTTAGTTTACAAAGTAGTGCTTTGGGTTTCTGTTCTTCTTGGAAACGTGTTTCTGTGCTGTACAGTGTGATATATCACTTTTCAGTTTTCCTGTTGTAATAATTGAACGGGCGACACGTATGTGATTTAGTTTACAAAGTTGTGCTTTGCTTTTCTGTTCTTTCGATGGAAACAAGTTTCTGTGCCGTACAGTGCGAGATAACACTTTTCGGTATTCCTGTATTCCTAATTGAGCAAGTGACACACATGTGATTCAGTTTACAAAGTAGTGCTTTTCATTTACGTTCTTTCGTTGGAAACTTGTTCCTGTTAGGAACAAGTTACGGTTAGGGTTAGTGTTAGGGTTAGGGTTAGGGTTAGGGTTAGGGTTAGGGTTAGGATTAGGGCTGGGTAACGGATAGGGTTAGGGTTAGGGTTAGGGTTAGGGTTAGGGTTAGGGTTAGGGGTTAGGGTTAGGGTTAGGGTTAGGGTTAGGGCCTTAGGGTTAGGGTTAGGGTTAGGGTTATATCACTTTTCAGTTTTCCTGTTATAATAATTGAACAGGCGACACATATGTGAATTAGTTTACAAAGTTGTGCTTTGCGTTTCTGTTCTTTCAATGGAAACTTGTTTCTGTGCCGTACAGTGTGAGATAACACTTTTCAGTTTTCCTCTTATAATAATTGAACAGGCGACACGTATGTGAATTAGTTTACAAAGTTGTGCTTTGCTTTTCTGTTCTTTCGATGGAAACTAGTTTCTGTGCCGTACAGTGCGAGATAACACTTTTCGGTTTTCCTGTATTCCTACTTGAGCGAGTGACACACATGTGATTCATTTTACAAAGTAGTGCTTTTCATTTACATTCTTTCGTTGGAAACTTGTCCCTGGTAGGAAACTTGTTCCTGTTAGGAACAAGTTAGGGTTAGGGTTAGGGTTAGGGTTAGGGTTAGGGCCTTAGGGTTAGCGTTAGGGTTAGCGTTAGGGTTAGGGTTAGGGTTAGGGTTATATCACTTTTCAGTTTTCCTGTTATAATAATTGAACAGGCGACACATATGTGAATTAGTTTACAAAGTTGTGCTTTGCGTTTCTGTTCTTTCAATGGAAACTTGTTTCTGTGCCGTACAGTGCGAGATAACACTTTTCAGTTTTCCTGTATTCCTAATTGAGCGAGCGACACACAGGTGATTCTGTTTAAAAGTAGTGCTTTGCTTTTCTGTTCTTTCGTTGGAAACTTGTTCTTGTGCTGTACAGTGCGATATATTACTTTTCAGTTTTCCTGTATTCCTAATGAAGCGAGCGACACACATGTGATTTACTTTACAAATTAGTGATTTTCTTTCTTGTTCTTTCATTTGAAACTTGTTCCTGTGCTGTACAATGTGATATATCACTTTTCAGTTTTCCTGTTACAATAATTGAACAGGCGACACGTATGTGAATTAGTTTACAAAGTTGTGCTTTGCGTTTCTGTTCTTTCGATGGAAACATGTTCCTGTGCTGTACAGTGTGTTATATCACTTTTCAGTTTTCCTCTTATAATAATTAAACAAGCGACACGTATGTCATTTAGTTTACAAAGTCGTGTTTGCGTTTCTGTTCTTTCTTTGGAAACTTGTTTCTGTGCCATACAGTGTGAGATAACACTTTCGGTTTCCCTGTATTCCTAATTGAGCGAGCGACACACATGTGATTTAGTTTACAAAGTAGTGTTTTGGGTTTCTGTTCTTCTTGGAAACTTGTTTCTGTGCTGTACAGTGTGATATATCACTTTTCAGTTTTCCTGTTGTAATAATTGAATGGGCGACACGTATGTGATTTAGTTTACAAAGTTGTGCTTTGCTTTTCTGTTCTTTCGATGGAAACTAGTTTCTGTGCCGTACAGTGAGAGATAACACTTTTCGGTTTTCCTGTATTCCTAATTGAGCGAGTGACACACATGTGATTCAGTTTACAAAGTAGTGCTTTTCATTTACGTTCTTTCGTTGGAAACTTGTTCCTGTTAGGAACAATTTAGGGTTAGGGTTAGGGTTAGGGTTAGGGTTAGGTTAGGGCTGGGTAAGGGATAGTGTTAGGGTTAGGGTTAGGGGTTAGGGTTAGGGTTAGGGTTAGGGTTAGGGTTAGGGTTAGGGGTTAGGGTTAGTGTTAGGGTTAGGGCCTTAGGGTTAGGGTTAGTGTTAGGGTTATATCACTTTTCAGTTTTCCTGTTATAATAATTGATCAGGCGACACATATGTGAATTAGTTTACAAAGTTGTGCTTTGCGTTTCTGTTCTTTCAATGGAAACTTGTTTCTGTGCCGTACAGTGCGAGATAACACTTTTCAGTTTTCCTGTATTCCTAATTGAGCGAGCAACACACAGGTGATTCTGTTTAAAAGTAGTGCTTTGCTTTTCTGTTCTTTCGTTGGAAATTTGTTCTTGTGCTGTACAGTGAGATATATTACTTTTCAGTTTTCCTGTATTCCTAATGAAGCGAGCGACACACATGTGATTTAGTGTACAAATTAGTGATTTTCTTTTTTGTTCTTTCATTTGAAACTTGTTCCTGTGCTGTACAATGTGATATATCACTTTTCAGTTTTCCTGTTACAATAATTGAACAGGCGACACGTATGTGAATTAGTTTACAAAGTTGTGTTTTGCGTTTCTGTTCTTTCGATGGAAACATGTTCCTGTGCTGTACAGTGTGTTATATCACTTTTCAGTTTTCCTCTTATAATAATTGAACAGGCGACACGTATGTGAATTCGTTTACAAAGTTGTGCTTTGCGTTTCTGTTCTTTTGATGGAAACATGTTCCTGTGCTGTACAGTGTGTTATATCACTTTTCAGTTTTCCTCTTATAATAATTGAACAGGCGACACGTATTTCATTTAGTTTACAAAGTTGTGCTTTGCTTTTCTGTTCTTTCTTTGGAAACTTGTTTCTGTGCCATACAGTGTGAGATAACACTTTTCGGTTTCCCTGTATTCCTAATTGAGCGAGTGACACACATGTGATTCAGTTTACAAAGTAGTGCTTTTCATTTACATTCTTTCGTTGGAAACTTGTCCCTGTTAGGAAACTTGTTCCTGTTAGGAACAAGTTAGGGTTAGGGTTAGGGTTAGGGTTAGGCTTAGAGTTAGGGTTAGGGTTAGGGTTAGGGTTAGGGTTAGGGTTACAGGTTAGGGTTAGGGTTAGGGTTAGGGTTAGGGTTAGGGGTTAGGGTTAGGGTTAGGGCCTTAGGGTTAGGGTTAGGGTTAGGGTTATATCACTTTTCAGTTTTCCTGTTATAATAATTGAACAGGCGACACATATGTGAATTAGTTTACAAAGTTGTGCTTTGCGTTTCTGTTCTTTCAATGGAAACTTGTTTCTGTGCCGTACAGTGCGAGATAACACTTTTCAGTTTTTCTGTATTCCTAATTGAGCGAGCGACACACAGGTGATTCTGTTTAAAAGTAGTGCTTTGCTTTTCTGTTCTTTCGTTGGAAACTTGTTCTTGTGCTGTACAGTGAGATATATTACTTTTCAGTTTTCCTGTATTCCTAATGAAGCGAGCGACACACATTTGATTTAGTTTACAAATAGGTGATTTTCTTTTTTGTTCTTTCATTTGAAACTTGTTCCTGTGCTGTACAATGTGATATATCACTTTTCAGTTTTCCTGTTACAATAATTGAACAGGCGACACGTATGTGAATTAGTTTACAAAGTTCTGCTTTGTGTTTCTGTTCTTTCGATGGAAACATGTTCCTGTGCTGTACAGTGTGTTATATCACTTTTCAGTTTTCCTCTTATAATAATTGAACAGGCGACACGTATGTGAATTAGTTTACAAAGTTGTGCTTTGCGTTTCTGTTCTTTTGATGAAAACATGTTCCTGTGCTGCACAGTGTGTTATATCACTTTTCACTTTTCCTCTTATAATAATTAAACAGGCGACACGAGTGTCATTTAGTTTACAAAGTTGTGCTTTCTGTTTCTGTTCTTTCTTTGGAAACTTGTTTCTGTGCCATACAATGTGAGATAACACTTTCCGGTTTCCCTGTATTCCTAATTGAGTGAGCGACACACTTGTGATTTAGTTTACAAAGTAGTGCTTTGGGTTTCTGTTCTTCTTGGAAACTTGTTTCTGTGCTGTACAGTGTGATATATCACTTTTCAGTTTTCCTGTTATAATAATTGAACAGGCGACACGTATGTGAATTAGTTTACAAAGTTGTGCTTTGCGTTTCTGTTCTTTCGATGGAAACATGTTCCTGTGCTGTACAGTGTGTTATATCACTTTTCAGTTTTCCTCTTATAATAATTGAACAGGCGACACGTATGTGAATTAGTTTACAAAGTTGTGCTTTGCGTTTCTGTTCTTTCTTTGGAAACTTGTTTCTGTGCCATATAGTGTGAGATAACACTTTTCGGTTTCCCTGTATTCCTAATTGAGCGAGCGACACACATGTGATTTAGTTAACAAAGTAGTGCTTTTGGTTTCTGTTCTTCTTGGAAACTTGTTTCTGTGCTGTACAGTGTGATATATCACTTTTCAGTTTTCCTGTTGTAATAATTGAACGGGCAACATGTATGTGATTTAGTTTACAAAGTTGTGCTTTGCTTTTCTGTTCTTTCGATGGAAACTAGTTTCTGTGCCGTAAAGTGCGATATAACACTTTTCGGTATTCCTGTATTCCTAATTGAGCGAGTGACACACATGTGATTCAGTTTACAAAGTAGTGCTTTTCATTTACATTCTTTCGTTGGAAACTTGTCCCTGTTAGGAAACTTGTTCCTGTTAGGAACAAGTTAGGGTTAGGATTAGGGTTAGGGTTAGGGTTAGGGTTAGGGTTAGGGGTTAGGGTTGGGTTAGGGCCTTAGGGTTAGGTTTAGGGTTAGGGTTCTATCACTTTTCAATTTTCCTGTTATAATAATTGAACAGGCGACACGTATGTGAATTAGTTTACAAAGTTGTGCTTTGCGTTTCTGTTCTTTTGATGGAAACATGTTCCTGTGCTGTACAGTGTGTTATATCACTTTTCAGTTTTCCTCTTATAATAATTGAACAGGCGACCCGTATTTCATTTAGTTTACAAAGTTGTGCTTTGCGTTTCTGTTCTGTCTTTGGAAACTTGTTTCTGTGCCATACAGTGTGAGATAACACTTTCCGGTTTCCCTGTATTCCTAATTGAACGAGCGACACACTTGTGATTTAGTTTCCAAAGTAGTGCTTTTGGTTTCTGTTCTTCTTGGAAACTTGTTTCTGTGCTGTACAGTGTGATATATCACTTTTCAGTTTTCCTGTTGTAATAATTGAACGGGCGACACGTATGTGATTTAGTTTACAAAGTTGTGCTTTGCTTTTCTGTTCTTTCGATGGAAACTAGTTTCTGTGCCGTACAGTGCGATATAACACTTTTCGGTTTTCCTGTATTCCTAATTGAGCGAGTGACACACATGTGATTCAGTTTACAAAGTAGTGCTTTTCATTTACATTATTTCGTTGGAAATTTGTTCCTGTTAGGAACAAGTTAGGGTTACCGTTAGGGTTAGGGTTAGGGTTAGGGTTAGGGGTTAGGGTTAGTGTTAGGGTTAGGGTTAGGGTTAGGGTTAGGGTTAGGGGTTAGGGTTGGGTTAGGGCCTTAGTGTTAGGGTTAGGGTTAGGGTTATATCACTTTTCAGTTTTCCTGTTATAATAATTGAACAGGTGGCACATATGTGAATTAGTTTACAAAGTTGTGCTTTGGGTTTCTGTTCTTTCAATGGAAACTTGTTTCTGTGCCGTAAAGTGCGAGATAACACTTTTCAGTTTTCCTGTATTCCTAATTGAGCGAGCGACACACAGGTGATTCTGTTTAAAAGTAGTGCTTTGCTTTTCTGTTCTTTCGTTGGAAACTTGTTCTTGTGCTGTACAGTGAGATATATTACTGTTCAGTTTTCCTGTATTCCTAATGAAGCGAGCGACACACATGTGATTTAGTTTACAAATTAGTGATTTTCTTTTTTGTTCTTTCATTTGAAACTTGTTCCTGTGCTGTACAATGTGATATATCACTTTTCAGTTTTCCTGTTACAATAATTGAACAGGCGACACGTATGTGAATTAGTTTACAATGTTGTGCTTTGCGTTTCTGTTCTTACGATGGAAACATGTTCCTGTGCTGTACAGTGTGTTATATCACTTTTCAGTTTTCCTCTTATAATAATTGAACAGGCGACACGTATGTGAATTAGTTCACAAAGATGTGCTTTGCGTTTCTGTTCTTTTGATGGAAACATGTTCCTGTGCTGTACAGTGTGTTATATCACTTTTCAGTTTTCCTCTTATAATAATTGAACAGGCGACCCGTATTTCATTTAGTTTACAAAGTTGTGCTTTGCGTTTCTGTTCTGTCTTTGGAAACTCGTTTCTGTGCCATACAGTGTGAGATAACACTTTCCGGTTTCCCTGTATTCCTAATTGAACGAGCGACACACTTGTGATTTAGTTTCCAAAGTAGTGCTTTTGGTTTCTGTTCTTCTTGGAAACTTGTTTCTGTGCTGTACAGTGTGATATATCACTTTTCAGTTTTCCTGTTGTAATAATTGAACGGGCGACACGTATGTGATTTAGTTTACAAAGTTGTGCTTTGCTTTTCTGTTCTTTCGAGGGAAACTAGTTTCTGTGCCGTACAGTGCGATATAACACTTTTCGGTTTTCCTGTATTCCTAATTGAGCGAGTGACACACATGTGATTCAGTTTACAAAGTAGTGCTTTTCATTTACATTCTTTCGTTGGAAATTTGTTCCTGTTAGGAACAAGTTAGGGTTAGGGTTAGGGTTAGGGTTAGGGTTAGGGTTAGGGTTAGGGTTAGGGTTAGCATTAGGGTTAGAGTTAGGGTTAGGGTTAGGGTTAGGGGTTAGGGTTAGTGTTAGGGTTAGGGTTAGGGTTAGGGTTAGGGGTTAGGGTTGGGTTAGGGCCTTAGTGTTAGGGTTAGGGTTAGGGTTATATCACTTTTCAGTTTTCCTGTTATAATAATTGAACAGGTGACACATATGTGAATTAGTTTACAAAGTTGTGCTTTGGGTTTCTGTTCTTTCAATGGAAACGTAT
The DNA here is from genome assembly GCF_030254825.1 of Meriones unguiculatus. Lineage (NCBI taxonomy): Eukaryota > Metazoa > Chordata > Mammalia > Rodentia > Muridae > Meriones > Meriones unguiculatus. The sequence goes on along the minus strand of NC_083364.1, from coordinate 2,715,580 downwards.
TTCTGTGCCGTAAAGTGCGAGATAACACTTTTCAGTTTTCCTGTATTCCTAATTGAGCGAGCGACACACAGGTGATTCTGTTTAAAAGTAGTGCTTTGCTTTTCTGTTCTTTCGTTGGAAACTTGTTCTTGTGCTGTACAGTGAGATATATTACTTTTCAGTTTTCCTGTATTCCTAATGAAGCGAGCGACACACATGTGATTCAGTTTACAAAGTAGTGCTTTTCATTTACGTTCTTTCGTTGGAAACTTGTTCCTGTTAGGAACAAGTTAGGGTTAGGGTTAGGGTTAGGGTTAGGGTTAGGGTTAGGTTAGGGCTGGGTAAGGGATAGGGTTAGCGTTAGGGTTAGGGTTAGGGTTAGAGTTAGGGGTTAGGTTTAGGGTTATGGTTAGGGTTAGGGTTAGGGATAAGGGTTAGTGTTAGGGTTAGGGCCTTAGGGTTAGGTTTAGTGTTAGGGTTATATCACTTTTCAGTTTTCCTGTTATAATAATTGAACACGCGACACGTATGTGAATTAGATTACAAAGTTGTGCTTTGCATTTCTGTTCTTTCGATGGAAACATGTTCCTGTGCTGTACAGTGTGTTATATCACTTTTCAGTTTTCCTCTTATAATAATTAAACAGGCGACACGTATGTCATTTAGTTTACAAAGTTGTGCTTTCCGTTTCTGTTCTTTCTTTGGAAACTTGTTTCTGTGCTGTACAGTGTGATATATCACTTTTCAGTTTTCCTGTTGTCATAATTGAACGGGCGACACGTATGTGATTTAGTTTACGAAGTTGTGCTTTGCTTTTCTGTTCTTTCGATGGAAACTAGTTTCTGTGCCGTACAGTGCGATATAACACTTTTCGGTTTTCCTGTATTCCTAATTGAGCGAGTGACACACAGGTGATCTGTTTAAAAGTAGTGCTTTGCTTTTCTGTTCTTTCGTTGGAAACTTGTTCTTGTGCTGTACAGTGAGATATATTACTTTTCAGTTTTCCTGTATTCCTAATGAAGCGAGCGACACACATGTGATTTAGTTTACACATTAGTGATTTTCTTTTTTGTTCTTTCATTTGAAACTTGTTCCTGTGCTGTACAATGTGATATATCACTTTTTAGTTTTCCTGTTACAATAATTGAACAGGCGACACGTATGTGAATTAGTTTACAACTTTGTGCTTTGCGTTTCTGTTCTTTCGATGGAAACATGTTCCTGTGCTGTACAGTGTGTTATATCACTTTTCAGTTTTCCTCTTATAATAATTGAACAGGCGACACGTATGTGAATTAGTTTACAAAGTTGTGCTTTGCGTTTCTGTTCTTTTGATGGAAACATGTTCCTGTGATGTACAGTGTGTTATATCACTTTTCAGTTTTCCTCTTATAATAATTGAACAGGCGACACGTATTTCAGTTAGTTTACAAAGTTGTGCTTTGCGTTTCTGTTCTTTCTTTGGAAACTTGTTTCTGTGCCATACAGTGTGAGATAACACTTTCCGGTTTCCCTGTATTCCTAATTGAGCGAGCGACACACTTGTGATTTAGTTTACAAAGTAGTGCTTTGGGTTTCTGTTCTTCTTGGAAACTTGTTTCTGTGCTGTACAGTGTGATATATCACTTTTCAGTTTTCCTGTTGTAATAATTGAACGGGCGACACGTATGTGATTTAGTTTACAAAGTTGTGCTTTGCTTTTCTGTTCTTTCGATGGAAACTAGTTTCTGTGCCGTACAGTGCGAGATAACACTTTTCGGTTTTCCTGTATTCCTAATTGAGCGAGTGACACACATGTGATTCAGTTTACAAAGTAGTGCTTTTCATTTACATTCTTTCGTTGGAAACTTGTTCCTGTTAGGAAACTTGTTTCTGTTAGGAACAAGTTAGGGTTAGGGTTAGGGTTAGGGTTAGGGTTAGGGTTAGCATTAGGGTTAGGGTTAGGGTTAGGGTTAGGGTTAGGGGTTAGGGTTAGGGTTAGGGTTAGGGGTTAGGGTTGGGTTAGGGCCTTAGGGTTAGGGTTAGGGTTAGGGTTATATCACTTTTCAGTTTTCCTGTTATAATAATTGAACAGGCGACACATATGTGAATTAGTTTACAAAGTTGTGCTTTGCGTTTCTGTTCTTTCAATGGAAACTTGTTTCTGTGCCGTACAGTGCGAGATAACACTTTTCAGTTTTCCTGTATTCCTAATTGAGCGAGCGACACACAGGTGATTCTGTTTAAAAGTAGTGCTTTGCTTTTCTGTTCTTTCGTTGGAAACTTGTTCTTGTGCTGTACAGTGAGATATATTACTTTTCAGTTTTCCTGTATTCCTAATGAAGCGAGCGACACACATGTGATTTAGTTTACAAATTAGTGATTTTCTTTTTTGTTCTTTCAATTGAAACTTGTTTCTGTGCTGTACAATGTGATATATCACTTTTCAGTTTTCCTGTTGTAGTAATTGAACGGGCGACACGTATGTGATTTAGTTTACAAAGTTGTGCTTTGCTTTTCTGTTCTTTCGATGGAAACTAGTTTCTATGCAGTACAGTGCGATATAACACTTTTCGGTTTTCCTGTATTCCTATTTGAGCGAGTGACACACGTGTGATTCAGTTTACAAAGTAGTGCTTTTCATTTACGTTCTTTCGTTGGAAACTTGTTCCTGTTAGGAACAAGTTAGGGTTAGGGTTAGGGTTAGGGTTAGGGCTGGGTAAGGGATAGGGTTAGAGTTAGGGGTTAGGGTTAGGGTTAGGTTTAGGGTTAAGGGTTAGGGTTAGGGTTAGGTTTAGGGTTAGGGTTAGGGCCTTAGGGTTAGGGATAGGGTTAGGGTTATATCACTTTTCAGTTTTCCTGTTATAATAATTGAACAGGCGACACGTATGTGAATTAGTTTACAAAGTTGTGCTTTGCGTTTCTGTTCTTTTGATGGAAACATGTTCCTGTAGTGTACAGTGTGTTATATCACTTTTCAGTTTTCCTCTTATAATAATTGAACAGGCGACACGTATGTGAATTAGTTTACAAAGTTGTGCTTTGCGTTTCTGTTCTTTTGATGGAAACATGTTCCTGTGCTGTACAGTGTGTTCTATCACTTTTCAGTTTTCCTCTTATAATAATTGAAAAGGCGACACCTATGTCATTTAGGTTACAAAGTTGTGCTTTGCATTTCTGTTCTTTCTTTGGAAACTTGTTTCTGTGCCATACAGTGTGAGATAACACTTTCCGGTTTCCCTGTATTCCTAATTGAGTGAGCGACACACTTGTGATTTAGTTTACAAAGTAGTGCTTTGGGTTTCTGTTCTTCTTGGAAACGTGTTTCTGTGCTGTACAGTGTGATATATCACTTTTCAGTTTTCCTGTTGTAATAATTGAACGGGCGACACGTATGTGATTTAGTTTACAAAGTTGTGCTTTGCTTTTCTGTTCTTTCGATGGAAACAAGTTTCTGTGCCGTACAGTGCGAGATAACACTTTTCGGTTTTCCTGTATTCCTAATTGAGCGAGTGACACACATGTGATTCAGTTTACAAAGTAGTGCTTTTCATTTACATTCTTTCGTTGGAAACTTGTTCTTGTTAGGAAACTTTTTCCTACTAGGAACAAGTTAGGGTTAGGGTTAGGGTTAGGGTTAGTGTTAGCGTTAGGGTTAGGGTTAGGGTTAGGGTTAGGTTTAGGGTTAGGGTTAGGGGTTAGGGTTAGGGTTAGGTTTAGGGTTAGGGTTAGGGGTTAGGGTTAGGATTAGGGCCTTAGGGTTAGGGTTAGGGTTAGGGTTATATCACTTTTCAGTTTTCCTGTTATAATAATTGAACAGGCGACACGTATGTGAATTAGTTTACAAAGTTGTGCTTTGCGTTTCTGTTCTTTTGATGGAAACATGTTCCTGTAGTGTACAGTGTGTTATATCACTTTTCAGTTTTCCTCTTATAATAATTGAACAGGCGACACGTATTTCATTTAGTTTACAAAGTTGTGCTTAGCGTTTCTGTTCTTTCTTTGGAAACTTGTTTCTGTGCCATACAGTGTGAGATAACACTTTTCGGTTTCCCTGTATTCCTAATTGAGCGAGCGACACACATGTGATTTAGTTTACAAAGTAGTGCTTTTGGTTTCTGTTCTTCTTGGAAACTTGTTTCTGTGCTGTACAGTGTGATATATCACTTTTCAGTTTTCCTGTTGTAGTAATTGAACGGGCGACATGTATGTGATTTAGTTTGCAAAGTTGTGCTTTGCTTTTCTGTTCTTTCGATGGAAACTAGTTTCTGTGCCGTAAAGTGCGATATAACACTTTTCGGTATTCCTGTATTCCTAATTGAGCGAGTGACACACATGTGATTCAGTTACAAAGTAGTGCTTTTCATTTACATTCTTTCGTTGGAAACTTGTGCCTGTTAGGAACAAGTTAGGGTTAGGGTTAGAGTTAGGGTTAGGGTTAGGGTTAGGGTTAGGGTTAGGGCTGGGTAAGGGATAGGGTTAGCGTTAGGTTTAGGGTTAGGGTTAGGGTTAGGGTTAGGGGTTAGGGTTAGGGTTAGGGTTAGGGTTAAGGTTAGGGCCTTAGGGTTAGGGTTAGGGTTAGGGTTATATCACTTTTCAGTTTTCCTGTTATAATAATTGAACAGGCGACACATATGTGAATTAGTTTACAAAGTTGTGCTTTGCGTTTCTGTTCTTTCAATGGAAACTTGTTTCTGTGCCGTACAGTGCGAGATAACACTTTTCAGTTTTCCTATATTCCTAATTGAGCGAGCGACACACAGGTGATTCTGTTTAAAAGTAGTGCTTTGCTTTTCTGTTCTATCGTTGGAAACTTGTTCTTGTGCTGTACAGTGAGATATATTACTGTTCAGTTTTCCTGTATTCCTAATGGAGCGAGCGACACACATGTGATTTAGTTTACAAATTAGTGATTTTCTTTTTTGTTCTTTCATTTGAAACTTGTTCCTGTGCTGTACAATGTGATATATCACTTTTCAATTTTCCTGTTATAATAATTGAACAGGCGACACGTATGTGAATTAGTTTACAAAGTTGTGCTTTGCGTTTCTGTTCTTTCGATGGAAACATGTTCCTGTGCTGTACAGTGTGTTATATCACTTTTCAGTTTTCCTCTTATAATAATTGAACAGGCGACACGTATGTGAATTAGTTTACAAAGTTGTGCTTTGCGTTTCTGTTCTTTCTTTGGAAACTTGTTTCTGTGCCATACAGTGTGAGATAACACTTTCCGGTTTCCCTGTATTCCTAATTGAGTGAGTGACACACTTGTGATTTAGTTTACAAAGTAGTGCTTTGGGTTTCTGTTCTTCTTGGAAACTTGTTTCTGTGCTGTACAGTGTGATATATCACTTTTCACTTTTCCTGTTGTAATAATTGAACGGGCGACACGTATGTGATTTAGTTTACTAAGTTGTGCTTTGCTTTTCTGTTCTTTCGATGAAAACATATTCCTGTGCTGTACAGTGTGTTATATCACTTTTCAGTTTTCCTCTTATAATAATTGAACAGGCGACACGTATGTGAATTAGTTTACAAAGTTGTGCTTTGCTTTTCTGTTCTTTCGATGGAAACTAGTTTCTGTGCCGTACAGTGCGAGATAACACTTTTCGGTTTTCCTGTATTCCTAATTGAGCGAGTGACACACATGTGATTCAGTTTACAAAGTAGTGCTTTTCATTTACATTCTTTCGTTGGAAACTTGTCTCTGGTAGGAAACTTGTTCCTGTTAGGAACAAGTTAGGGTTAGGGTTAGGGTTAGGGTTAGGGTTAGGGTTAGGGTTAGGGTTAGGGTTAGCGTTAGGGTTAGGTTTAGGGTTAGGGTTCTATCACTTTTCAGTTTTCCTGTTATAATAATTGAACAGGCGACACATATGTGAATTAGTTTACAAAGTTGTGCTTTGCGTTTCTGTTCTTTCAAAGGAAACTTGTTTCTGTGCCGTACAGTGCGAGATAACACTTTTCAGTTTTCCTGTATTCCTAATTGAGCGAGCAACACACAGGTGATTCTGTTTAAAAGTAGTGCTTTGCTTTTCTGTTCTTTTGTTGGAAACTTGTTCTTGTGCTGTACAGTGAGATATATTACTGTTCAGTTTTTTTGTATTCCTAATGGAGCGAGCGACACACGTGATTTAGTTTACAAATTAGTGATTTTCTTTTTTGTTCTTTCATTTGAAACTTGTTCCTGTGCTGTACAATGTGATATATCACTTTTCAGTTTTCCTGTTATAATAATTGAACAGGCGACACGTATGTGAATTAGTTTACAAAGTTGTGCTTTGCGTTTCTGTTCTTTCGATGGAAACATGTTCCTGTGCTGTACAGTGTGTTATATCACTTTTCAGTTTTCCTCTTATAATAATTGAACAGACGACACGTATGTGAATTAGTTTACAAAGTTGTGCTTTGCGTTTCTGTTCTTTCTTCGGAAACTTGTTTCTGTGCCATACAGTGTGAGATAACACTTTCCGGTTTCCCTGTATTCCTAATTGAGTGAGCGACACACTTGTGATTTAGTTTACAAAGTAGTGCTTTGGGTTTCTGTTCTTCTTGGAAAATTGTTTCTCTGCTGTACAGTGTGATATATCACTTTTCAGTTTTCCTGTTGTAATAATTGAACGGGCGACACGTATGTGATTTAGTTTGCAAAGTTGTGCTTTGCTTTTCTGTTCTTTCTATGGAAACTAGTTTCTGTGCCGTACAGTGCGAGATAACACTTTTTGGTTTTCCTGTATTCCTAATTGACAGAGTGACACACATGTGATTCAGTTTACAAAGTAGTGCTTTTCATTTACGTTCTTTCGTTGGAAACTTGTTCCTGTTAGGAACAATTTAGGGTTAGGGTTAGGGTTAGGGTTAGGGTTAGGGTTAGGTTAGGGCTGGGTAAGGGATAGGGTTAGGGTTAGGGTTAGGGGTTAGTGTTAGGGTTAGGGCCTTAGGGTTAGGGTTAGTGTTAGGGTTATATCACTTTTCAGTTTTCCTGTTATAATAATTGAACAGGCGACACGTATGTGAATTATTTTACAAAGTTGTGCTTTGCGTTTCTGTTCTTTCAATGGAAACTTGTTTCTGTGCCGTACAGTGCGAGATAACACTTTTCACTTTTCCGGTATTCCTAATTGAGCGAGCGACACACAGGTGATTCTGTTTAAAAGTAGTGCTTTGCTTTTCTGTTCTTTCGTTGGAAACTTGTTCTTGTGCTGTACAGTGAGATATATTACTTTTCAGTTTTCCTGTATTCCTAATGAAGCGAGCGACACACATGTGATTTAGTTTACAAATTAGTGATTTTCTTTTTTGTTCTTTCATTTGAAACTTGTTCCTGTGCTGTACAATGTGATATATCACTTTTCAGTTTTCCTGTTACAGTAATTGAACAGGCGACACGTATGTGAATTAGTTTACAAAGTTGTGTTTTGCGTTTCTGTTCTTTCGATGGAAACATGTTTCTGTGCTGTACAGTGTGTTATATCACTTTTCAGTTTTCCTCTTATAATAATTGAACAGGCGACACGTATGTGAATTCGTTTACAAAGTTGTGCTTTGCGTTTCTGTTCTTTTGATGGAAACATGTTCCTGTGCTGTACAGTGTGTTATATCACTTTTCAGTTTTCCTCTTATAATAATTGAACAGGCGACACGTATTTCATTCAGTTTACAAAGTTGTGCTTTGCGTTTCTGTTCTTTCTTTGGAAACTTGTTTCTGTGCCATACAGTGTGAGATAACACTTTTCGGTTTCCCTGTTTTCCTAATTGAGCGAGCGACACACATGTGATTTAGTTTACAAAGTAGTGTTTTGGGTTTCTGTTCTTTTTGGAAAATTGTTTCTGTGCTGTACAGTGTGATATATCACTTTTCAGTTTTCCTGCTGTAATAATTGAATGGGCGACACGTATGTGATTTAGTTTACAAAGTTGTGCTTTGCTTTTCTGTTCTTTCGATGAAAACTAGTTTCTGTGCATTACAGTGCGAGATAACACTTTTCGGTTTTCCTGTATTCCTAATTGAGCGAGTGACACACATGTGATTCAGTTTACAAAGTAGTGCTTTTCATTTACGTTCTTTCGTGGAAACTTGTTCCTGTTAGGAACAAGTTAGGGTTAGGGTTAGGGTTAGGGTTAGGGTTAGGGTTAGGATTAGGGCTGGGTAAGGGATAGGGTTAGCGTTAGGGTTAGGGTTAGGTTTAGGGTTAGGGGTTAGGGTTAGGGTTAGGGTTAGGGTTAGGGTATGGGGTTAGGGTTAGTGTTAGGGTTAGGGCCTTAGAGTTAGGGTTAGTGTTAGGGTTATATCACTTTTCAGTTTTCCTGTAATAATAATTGAACAGGCGACACGTATGTGAATTAGTTTACAAAGTTGTGCTTTGCGTTTCTGTTCTTTCGATGGAAACATGTTCCTGTGCTGTACAGTGTGTTATATCACTTTTCAGTTTTCCTCTTATAATAATTGAACAGGCGACACATATGTGAATTAGTTTACAAAGTTGTGCTTTGCGTTTCTGTTCTTTCAATGGAAACTTGTTTCTGTGCCGTACAGTGCGAGATAACACTTTTCAGTTTTCCTGTATTCCTAATTGAGCGAGCAACACACAGGTGATTCTGTTTAAAAGTAGTGCTTTGCTTTTCTGTTCTTTCGTTGGAAACTTGTTCTTGTGCTGTACAGTGAGATATATTACTGTTCAGTTTTCCTGTATTCCTAATGGAGCGAGCGACACACGTGATTTAGTTTACAAATTAGTGATTTTCTTTTTTGTTCTTTCATTTGAAACTTGTTCCTGTGCTGTACAATGTGATATATCACTTTTCAGTTTTCCTGTTATAATAATTGAACAGGCGACACGTATGTGAATTAGTTTACAAAGTTGTGCTTTGCGTTTCTGTTCTTTCGATGGAAACATGTTCCTGTGCTGTACAGTGTGTTATATCACTTTTCAGTTTTCCTCTTATAATAATTGAACAGACGACACGTATGTGAATTAGTTTACAAAGTTGTGCTTTGCGTTTCTGTTCTTTATTTGGAAACTTGTTTCTGTGTCATACAGTGTGAGATAACACTTTCCGGTTTCCCTGTATTCCTAATTGAGTGAGCGACACACTTGTGATTTAGTTTACAAAGTAGTACTTTGGGTTTCTGTTCTTCTGGGAAACTTGTTTCTGTGCTGTACAGTGTGATATATCACTTTTCAGTTTTCCTGTTGTAATAATTGAACGGGCGACACGTATGTGATTTAGTTTACAAAGTTGTGCTTTGCTTTTCTGTTCTTTCGATGGAAACTAGTTTCTCTGCCGTACAGTGCGAGATAACACTTTTCGGATTTCCTGTATTCCTAATTGAGCGAGTGACACACATGTGATTCAGTTTACAAAGTAGTGCTTTTCATTTACATTCTTTCGTTGGAAACTTATTCCTGTTAGGAAACTTGTTCCTGTTAGGAACAAGTTAGGGTTGGGGTTAGGGTTAGGGTTAGGGTTAGGGTTAGCGTTAGGGTTAGGGTTAGGGTTAGGGTTAGGGTTAGGGTTAGGGGTTAGGGTTAGGGTTAGGGTTAGGGTTAGGGGTTAGGGTTGGGTTAGGACCTTAGGGTTAGGGTTAGTGTTAGGGTTATATCACTTTTCAGTTTTCCTGTTATAATAATTGAACAGGCGACACTAATGTGATTTAGTTTACAAAGTTGTGCTTTGCTTTTCTGTTCTTTCGATGGAAACTAGTTTCTGTGCATTACAGTGCGAGATAACACTTTTCGGATTTCCTGTATTCCTAATTGAGCGAGTGACACACATGTGATTCAGTTTACAAAGTAGTGCTTTTCATTTACATTCTTTCGTTGGAAACTTATTCCTGTTAGGAAACTTGTTCCTGTTAGGAACAAGTTAGGGTTAGGGTTAGGGTTAGGGTTAGGGTTAGGGTTAGCGTTAGGGTTAGGGTTAGGGTTAGGGTTAGGGTTAGGGGTTAGGGTTAGGGTTAGGGTTAGGGTTAGGGGTTAGGGTTGGGTTAGGACCTTAGGGTTAGGGTTAGTGTTAGGGTTATATCACTTTTCAGTTTTCCTGTTATAATAATTGAACAGGCGACACTAATGTGAATTAGTTTACGAAGTTGTGCTTTGCGTTTCTGTTCTTTCAATGGAAACTTGTTTCTGTGCCGTACAGTGCGAGATAACACTTTTCAGTTTTCCTGCATTCCTAATTGAGCGAGCGACACACATGTGATTCAGTTTACAAAGTAGTGCTTTTCATTTACATTCTTTCGTTGGAAACTTGTCCCTGGTAGGAAACTTGTTCCTGTTAGGAACAAGTTAGGGTTAGGTTTAGGGTTAGGGTTAGGGTTAGGGTTAGCGTTAGGGTTAGGGTTAGGGTTAGGGTTATATCACTTTTCAGTTTTCCTGTTATAATAATTGAACAGGCGACACATATGTGAATTAGTTTACAAAGTTGTGCTTTGCGTTTCTGTTCTTTCAAAGGAAACTTGTTTCTGTGCCGTACAGTGCGAGATAACACTTTTCAGTTTTCCTGTATTCCTAATTGAGCGAGCGACACACAGGTGATTCTGCTTAAAAGTAGTGCTTCGCTTTTCTGTTCTTTTGTTGGAAACTTGTTCTTGTGCTGTACAGTGAGATATATTACTGTTCAGTTTTCCTGTATTCCTAATGGAGCGAGTGACACACGTGATTTAGTTTACAAATTAGTGATTTTCTTTTTTGTTCTTTCATTTGAAACTTGTTCCTGTGCTGTACAATGTGATATATCACTTTTCAGTTTTCCTGTTATAATAATTGAACAGGCGACACGTATGTGAATTAGTTTACAAAGTTGTGCTTTGCGTTTCTGTTCTTTCGATGGAAACATGTTCCTGTGCTCTACAGTGTGTTATATCACATTTCAGTTTTCCTCTTATAATAATTGAACAGACGACACGTATGTGAATTAGTTTACAAAGTTGTGCTTTGCGTTTCTGTTCTTTCTTCGGAAACTTGTTTCTGTGCCATACAGTGTGAGATAACACTTTCCGGTTTCCCTGTATTCCTAATTGAGTGAGCGACACACTTGTGATTTAGTTTACAAAGTAGTGCTTTGGGTTTCTGTTCTTCTGGGAAACTTGTTTCTTTGCTGTACAGTGTGATATATCACTTTTCAGTTTTCCTGTTGTAATAATTGAACGGGCGACACGTATGTGATTTAGTTTGCAAAGTTGTGCTTTGCTTTTCTGTTCTTTCTATGGAAACTAGTTTCTGTGCCGTACAGTGCGAGATAACAATTTTTGGTTTTCCTGTATTCCTAATTGACAGAGTGACACACATGTGATTCAGTTTACAAAGTAGTGCTTTTCATTTACGTTCTTTCGTTGGAAACTTGTTCCTGTTAGGAACAATTTAGGGTTAGGGTTAGGGTTAGGGTTAGGGTTAGGGTTAGGTTAGGGCTGGGTAAGGGATAGGGTTAGGGTTAGGGTTAGGGGTTAGTGTTAGGGTTAGGGCCTTAGGGTTAGGGTTAGTGTTAGGGTTATATCACTTTTCAGTTTTCCTGTTATAATAATTGAACAGGCGACACGTATGTGAATTATTTTATAAAGTTGTGCTTTGCGTTTCTGTTCTTTCAATGGAAACTTGTTTCTGTGCTGTACAGTGCGAGATAACACTTTTCACTTTTCCGGTATTCCTAATTGAGCAAGCGACACACAGGTGATTCTGTTTAAAAGTAGTGCTTTGCTTTTCTGTTCTTTCGTTGGAAACTTGTTCTTGTGCTGTACAGTGAGATATATTACTTTTCAGTTTTCCTGTATTCCTAATGAAGCGAGCGACACACATGTGATTTAGTTTACAAATTAGTGATTTTCTTTTTTGTTCTTTCATTTGAAACTTGTTCCTGTGCTGTACAATGTGATATATCACTTTTCAGTTTTCCTGTTACAGTAATTGAACAGGCGACACGTATGTGAATTAGTTTACAAAGTTGTGTTTTGCGTTTCTGTTCTTTCGATGGAAACATGTTCCTGTGCTGTACAGTGTGTTATATCACTTTTCAGTTTTCCTCTTATAATAATTGAACAGGCGACACTTATGTGAATTCGTTTACAAAGTTGTGCTTTGCGTTTCTGTTCTTTTGATGGAAACATGTTCCTGTGCTGTACAGTGTGTTATATCACTTTTCAGTTTTCCTCTTATAATAATTGAACAGGCGACACGTATTTCATTTAGTTTACAAAGTTGTGCTTTGCGTTTCTGTTCTTTCTATGGAAACTTGTTTCTGTGCCATACAGTGTGAGATAACACTTTTCGGTTTCCCTGTTTTCCTAATTGAGCGAGCGACACACATGTGATTTAGTTTACAAAGTAGTGTTTTGGGTTTCTGTTCTTTTTGGAAAATTGTTTCTGTGCTGTACAGTGTGATATATCACTTTTCAGTTTTCCTGCTGTAATAATTGAATGGGCGACACGTATGTGATTTAGTTTACAAAGTTGTGCTTTGCTTTTCTGTTCTTTCGATGAAAACTAGTTTCTGTGCATTACAGTGCGAGATAACACTTTTCGGTTTTCCTGTATTCCTAATTGAGCGAGTGACACACATGTGATTCAGTTTACAAAGTAGTGCTTTTCATTTACGTTCTTTCGTGGAAACTTGTTCCTGTTAGGAACAAGTTAGGGTTAGGGTTAGGGTTAGGGTTAGGGTTAGGGTTAGGATTAGGGCTGGGTAAGGGATAGGGTTAGCGTTAGGGTTAGGGTTAGGTTTAGGGTTAGGGGTTAGGGTTAGGGTTAGGGTTAGGGTTAGGGTATGGGGTTAGGGTTAGTGTTAGGGTTAGGGCCTTAGAGTTAGGGTTAGTGTTAGGGTTATATCACTTTTCAGTTTTCCTGTAATAATAATTGAACAGGCGACACGTATGTGAATTAGTTTACAAAGTTGTGCTTTGCGTTTCTGTTCTTTCGATGGAAACATGTTCCTGTGCTGTACAGTGTGTTATATCACTTTTCAGTTTTCCTCTTATAATAATTGAACAGGCGACACATATGTGAATTAGTTTACAAAGTTGTGCTTTGCGTTTCTGTTCTTTCAATGGAAACTTGTTTCTGTGCCGTACAGTGCGAGATAACACTTTTCAGTTTTCCTGTGTTCCTAATTGAGCGAGCAACACACAGGTGATTCTGTTTAAAAGTAGTGCTTTGCTTTTCTGTTCTTTCGTTGGAAACTTGTTCTTGTGCTGTACAGTGAGATATATTACTGTTCAGTTTTCCTGTATTCCTAATGGAGCGAGCGACACACGTGATTTAGTTTACAAATTAGTGATTTTCTTTTTTGTTCTTTCATTTGAAACTTGTTCCTGTGCTGTACAATGTGATATATCACTTTTCAGTTTTCCTGTTACAGTAATTGAACAGGCGACACGTATGTGAATTAGTTTACAAAGTTGTGTTTTGCGTTTCTGTTCTTTCGATGGAAACATGTTCCTGTGCTGTACAGTGTGTTATATCACTTTTCAGTTTTCCTCTTATAATAATTGAACAGGCGACACTTATGTGAATTCGTTTACAAAGTTGTGCTTTGCGTTTCTGTTCTTTTGATGGAAACATGTTCCTGTGCTGTACAGTGTGTTATATCACTTTTCAGTTTTCCTCTTATAATAATTGAACAGGCGACACGTATTTCATTTAGTTTACAAAGTTGTGCTTTGCGTTTCTGTTCTTTCTATGGAAACTTGTTTCTGTGCCATACAGTGTGAGATAACACTTTTCGGTTTCCCTGTTTTCCTAATTGAGCGAGCGACACACATGTGATTTAGTTTACAAAGTAGTGTTTTGGGTTTCTGTTCTTTTTGGAAAATTGTTTCTGTGCTGTACAGTGTGATATATCACTTTTCAGTTTTCCTGCTGTAATAATTGAATGGGCGACACGTATGTGATTTAGTTTACAAAGTTGTGCTTTGCTTTTCTGTTCTTTCGATGAAAACTAGTTTCTGTGCATTACAGTGCGAGATAACACTTTTCGGTTTTCCTGTATTCCTAATTGAGCGAGTGACACACATGTGATTCAGTTTACAAAGTAGTGCTTTTCATTTACGTTCTTTCGTGGAAACTTGTTCCTGTTAGGAACAAGTTAGGGTTAGGGTTAGGGTTAGGGTTAGGGTTAGGGTTAGGATTAGGGCTGGGTAAGGGATAGGGTTAGCGTTAGGGTTAGGGTTAGGTTTAGGGTTAGGGGTTAGGGTTAGGGTTAGGGTTAGGGTTAGGGTATGGGGTTAGGGTTAGTGTTAGGGTTAGGGCCTTAGAGTTAGGGTTAGTGTTAGGGTTATATCACTTTTCAGTTTTCCTGTAATAATAATTGAACAGGCGACACGTATGTGAATTAGTTTACAAAGTTGTGCTCTGCGTTTCTGTTCTTTCGATGGAAACATGTTCCTGTGCTGTACAGTGTGTTATATCACTTTTCAGTTTTCCTCTTATAATAATTGAACAGGCGACACATATGTGAATTAGTTTACAAAGTTGTGCTTTGCGTTTCTGTTCTTTCAATGGAAACTTGTTTCTGTGCCGTACAGTGCGAGATAACACTTTTCAGTTTTCCTGTGTTCCTAATTGAGCGAGCAACACACAGGTGATTCTGTTTAAAAGTAGTGCTTTGCTTTTCTGTTCTTTCGTTGGAAACTTGTTCTTGTGCTGTACAGTGAGATATATTACTGTTCAGTTTTCCTGTATTCCTAATGGAGCGAGCGACACACGTGATTTAGTTTACAAATTAGTGATTTTCTTTTTTGTTCTTTCATTTGAAACTTGTTCCTGTGCTGTACAATGTGATATATCACTTTTCAGTTTTCCTGTTATAATAATTGAACAGGCGACACGTATTGGAATTAGTTTACAAAGTTGTGCTTTGCGTTTCTGTTCTTTCGATGGAAACATGTTCCTGTGCTGTACAGTGTGTTATATCACTTTTCAGTTTTCCTCTTATAATAATTGAACAGACGACACGTATGTGAATTAGTTTACAAAGTTGTGCTTTGCGTTTCTGTTCTTTATTTGGAAACTTGTTTCTGTGTCATACAGTGTGAGATAACACTTTCCGGTTTCCCTGTATTCCTAATTGAGTGAGCGACACACTTGTGATTTAGTTTACAAAGTAGTACTTTGGGTTTCTGTTCTTCTGGGAAACTTGTTTCTGTGCTGTACAGTGTGATATATCACTTTTCAGTTTTCCTGTTGTAATAATTGAACGGGCGACACGTATGTGATTTAGTTTACAAAGTTGTGCTTTGCTTTTCTGTTCTTTCGATGGAAACTAGTTTCTCTGCCGTACAGTGCGAGATAACACTTTTCGGATTTCCTGTATTCCTAATTGAGCGAGTGACACACATGTGATTCAATTTACAAAGTAGTGCTTTTTATTTACATTCTTTCGTTGGAAACTTATTCCTGTTAGGAAACTTGTTCCTGTTAGGAACAAGTTAGGGTTAGGGTTAGGGTTAGGGTTAGGGTTAGCGTTAGGGTTAGGGTTAGGGTTAGGGTTAGGGTTAGGGTTAGGGGTTAGGGTTAGGGTTAGGGTTAGGGTTAGGGGTTAGGGTTGGGTTAGGACCTTAGGGTTAGGGTTAGTGTTAGGGTTATATCACTTTTCAGTTTTCCTGTTATAATAATTGAACAGGCGACACATATGTGAATTAGTTTACAAAGTTGTGCTTTGCGTTTCTGTTCTTTCAATGGAAACTTGTTTCTGTGCCGTACAGTGCGAGATAACACTTTTCAGTTTTCCTGTATTCCTAATTGAGCGAGCGACACACATGTGATTCAGTTTACAAAGTAGTGCTTTTCATTTACATTCTTTCGTTGGAAACTTGTCCCTGGTAGGAAACTTGTTCCTGTTAGGAACAAGTTAGGGTTAGGTTTAGGTTTAGGGTTAGGGTTAGGGTTAGCGTTAGGGTTAGGGTTAGAGTTAGGGTTATATCACTTTTCAGTTTTCCTGTTATAATAATTGAACAGGCGACACATATGTGAATTAGTTTACAAAGTTGTGCTATGCGTTTCTGTTCTTTCAAAGGAAACTTGTTTCTGTGCCGTACAGTGCGAGATAACACTTTTCAGTTTTCCTGTATTCCTAATTGAGCGAGCAACACACAGGTGATTCTGCTTAAAAGTAGTGCTTTGCTTTTCTGTTCTTTTGTTGGAAACTTGTTCTTGTGCTGTACAGTGAGATATATTACTGTTCAGTTTTCCTGTATTCCTAATGGAGCGAGCGACACACGTGATTTAGTTTACAAATTAGTGATTTTCTTTTTTGTTCTTTCATTTGAAACTTGTTCCTGTGCTGTACAATGTGATATATCACTTTTCAGTTTTCCTGTTATAATAATTGAACAGGCGACACGTATGTGAATTCGTTTACAAAGTTGTGCTTTGCGTTTCTGTTCTTTCTTCGGAAACTTGTTTCTGTGCCATACAGTGTGAGATAACACTTTCCGGTTTCCCTGTATTCCTAATTGAGTGAGCGACACAATTGTGATTTAGTTTACAAAGTAGTGCTTTGGGTTTCTGTTCTTCTGGGAAACATGTTTCTGTGCTGTACAGTGTGATATATCACTTTTCAGTTTTCCTGTTGTAATAATTGAACGGGCGACACGTATGTGATTTAGTTTACAAAGTTGTGCTTTGCTTTTCTGTTCTTTCGATGGAAACTAGTTTCTGTGCCGTACAGTGCGAGATAACACTTTTCGGATTTCCTGTATTCCTAATTGAGCGAGTGACACACATGTGATTCAGTTTACAAAGTAGTGCTTTTCATTTACATTCTTTCGTTGGAAACTTATTCCTGTTAGGAAACTTGTTCCTGTTAGGAACAAGTTAGGGTTAGGGTTAGGGTTAGGGTTAGGGTTAGCGTTAGGGTTAGGGTTAGGGTTAGGGTTAGGGTTAGGGTTAGGGGTTAGGGTTAGGGTTAGGGTTAGGGTTAGGGGTTAGGGTTGGGTTAGGACCTTAGGGTTAGGGTTAGTGTTAGGGTTATATCACTTTTCAGTTTTCCTGTTATAATAATTGAACAGGCGACACATATGTGAATTAGTTCACGAAGTTGTGCTTTGCGTTTCTGTTCTTTCAATGGAAACTTGTTTCTGTGCCGTACAGTGCGAGATAACACTTTTCAGTTTTCCTGTATTCCTAATTGAGCGAGCGACACACAGGTGATTCTGTTTAAAAGTAGTGCTTTGCTTTTCTGTTCTTTCGTTGGAAACTTGTTCTTGTGCTGTACAGTGCGATATATTACTTTTCAGTTTTCCTGTATTCCTAATGAAGCGAGCGACACACATGTGATTTACTTTACAAATTAGTGATTTTCTTTTTTGTTCTTTCATTTGAAACTTGTTCCTGTGCTGTACAATGTGATATATCACTTTTCAGTTTTCCTGTTACAATAATTGAACAGGCGACACGTATGTGAATTAGTTTACAAAGTTGTGCTTTGCGTTTCTGTTCTTTCGATGGAAACATGTTCCTGTGCTGTACAGTGTGTTATATCACTTTTCAGTTTTCCTCTTATAATAATTGAACAGGCGACACGTATGTGAATTAGTTTACAAAGTTGTGCTTTGCTTTTCTGTTCTTTCGATGGAAACTAGTTTCTGTGCCGTACAGTGCGAGATAACACTTTTCGGTTTTCCTGTATTCCTAATTGAGCGAGTGACACACATGTGATTCAGTTTACAAAGTAGTGTTTTGGGTTTCTGTTCTTCTTGGAAAATTGTTTCTGTGCTGTATAGTGTGATATATCACTTTTCAGTTTTCCTGTTGTAATAATTGAATGGGCGACACGTATGTGATTTAGTTTACAAAGTTGTGCTTTGCTTTTCTGTTCTTTCGATGGAAACTAGTTTCTGTGCCATACAGTGCGAGATAACACTTTTCGGTTTTCCTGTATTCCTAATTGAGCGAGTGACACACATGTGATTCAGTTTACAAAGTAGTGCTTTTCATTTACGTTCTTTCGTTGGAAACTTGTTCCTGTTAGGAACAATTTAGGGTTAGGGTTAGGGTTAGGGTTAGGGTTAGGGTTAGGTTAGGGCTGGGTAAGGGATAGGGTTAGGGTTAGGGTTAGGGGTTAGGGTTAGGGTTAGGGTTAGGGTTAGGGTTAGGGGTTAGGGTTAGTGTTAGGGTTAGGGCCTTAGGGTTAGGGTTAGTGTTAGGGTTATATCACTTTTCAGTTTTCCTGTTATAATAATTGAACAGGCGACACGTATGTGAATTAGTTTACAAAGTTGTGCTTTGCGTTTTTGTTCTTTCAATGGAAACTTGTTTCTGTGCCGTACAGTGCGAGATAACACTTTTCAGTTTTCCTGTATTCCTAATTGAGCGAGCGACACACAGGTGATTCTGTTTAAAAGTAGTGCTTTGCTTTTCTGTTCTTTCGTTGGAAACTTGTTCTTGTGCTGTACAGTGAGATATATTACTTTTCAGTTTTCCTGTATTCCTAATGAAGCGAGCGACACACATGTGATTTAGTGTACAAATTAGTGATTTTCTTTTTTGTTCTTTCATTTGAAACTTGTTCCTGTGCTGTACAATGTGATATATCACTTTTCAGTTTTCCTGTTACAATAATTGAACAGGCGACACGTATGTGAATTAGTTTACAAAGTTGTGTTTTGCGTTTCTGTTCTTTTGATGGAAACATGTTCCTGTGCTGTACAGTGTGTTATATCACTTTTCA
Source organism: Meriones unguiculatus (assembly GCF_030254825.1). Lineage (NCBI taxonomy): Eukaryota > Metazoa > Chordata > Mammalia > Rodentia > Muridae > Meriones > Meriones unguiculatus. Next base: position 2,696,965 of record NC_083364.1, on the reverse strand, counting down.
GTTTTCCTCTTATAATAATTGAACAGGCGACACGTATTTCATTTAGTTTACAAAGTTGTGCTTTGCGTTTCTGTTCTTTCTTTGGAAACTTGTTTCTGTGCCATACAGTGTGAGATAACACTTTTCGGTTTCCCTGTATTCCTACTTGAGCGAGCGACACACATGTGATTTAGTTTACAAAGTAGTGTTTTGGGTTTCTGATCTTCTTGGAAAATTGTTTCTGTGCTGTACAGTGTGATATATCACTTTTCAGTTTTCCTGCTGTAATAATTGAGTGGGCGACACGTATCTGATTTAGTTTATTAAGTTGTGCTTTGCTTTTCTGTTCTTTCGATGAAAACTAGTTTCTGTGCATTACAGTGCGAGATAACACTTTTCGGTTTTCCTGAATTCCTAATTGAGCGAGTGACACACATGTGATTCAGTTTACAAAGTAGTGCTTTTCATTTACGTTCTTTCGTGTAAACTTGTTCCTGTTAGGAACAAGTTAGGGTTAGGGTTAGGGTTAGCGTTAGGGTTAGGGTTAGGGTTAGGGTTAGGGCTGGGTAAGGGATAGGGTTAGCATTAGGGTTAGGGTTAGGTTTAGGGTTAGGGGTTAGGGTTAGGGTTAGGGTTAGGGTTAGGGGTTAGGGTTAGTGTTAGGGTTAGGGCCTTAGAGTTAGGGTTAGTGTTAGGGTTATATCACTTTTCAGTTTTCCTGTAATAATAATTGAACAGGCAACACGTATGTGAATTAGTTTACAAAGTTGTGCTTTGCGTTTCTGTTCTTTCGATGGAAACATGTTCCTGTGCTGTACAGTGTGTTATATCACTTTTCAGTTTTCCTCTTATAATAATTAAACAGGCGACACGTATGTCATTTAGTTTACAAAGTTGTGCTTTCCGTTTCTGTTCTTTCTTTGGAAACTTGTTTCTGTGCCATACAGTGTGAGTTAACACTTTTCGGTTTCCCTGTATTCCTAATTGAGCGAGCGACACACATGTGATTTAGTTTACAAAGTAGTGCTTTTGGTTTCGGTTCTTCTTGGAAACTTGTTTCTGTGCTGTACAGTGTGATATATCACTTTTCAGTTTTCCTGTTGTAGTAATTGAACGGGCGACATGTATGTGATTTAGTTTGCAAAGTTGTGCTTTGCTTTTCTGTTCTTTCGATGGAAACTAGTTTCTGTGCCGTACAGTGCGAGATAACACTTTTCGGTATTCCTGTATTCCTAATTGAGCGAGTGACACAAATGTGATTCAGTTTACAAAGTAGTGCTTTTTATTTACGTTCTTTCGTTGGAAACTTGTTCCTGTTAGGAACAAGTTAGGGTTAGGGTTAGAGTTAGGGTTAGGGTTAGGGTTATGGTTAGGGTTAGGGTTAGGGTTAGGGCTGGGTAAGGGTTAGGGTTAGCGTTAGGGTTAGGGTTAGGGTTAGGGTTAGGGTTAGGGGTTAGGGTTAGGGTTAGGGTTAGGGTTAGGGGTTAAGGTTAGGGTTAGGGTTAGGGTTAGGGGTTAGGGTTAGGGTTAGGGTTAGGGCCTTAGGGTTAGGATTAGGGTTAGGGTTATATCACTTTTCAGTTTTCCTGTTATGATAATTGAACAGGCGACACATATGTGAATTAGTTTACAAAGTTGTGCTTTGCGTTTCTGTTCTTTCAATGGAAACTTGTTTCTGTGCTGTACAGTGAGATATATTACTGTTCAGTTTTCCTGTATTCCTAATGGAGCGAGCGACACACATGTGACTTAGTTTACAAATTAGTGATTTTCTTATTTGTTCTTTCATTTGAAACTTGTTCCTGTGCTGTACAATGTGATATATCACTTTTCAGTTTTCCTGTTATAATAATTGAACAGGCGACACGTATGTGAATTAGTTTACAAAGTTGTGCTTTGCATTTCTGTTCTTTCGATGGAAACATGTTCCTGTGCTGTACAGTGTGTTATATCACTTTTCAGTTTTCCTCTTATAATAATTGAACAGGCGACACGTATGTGAATTAGTTTACAAAGTTGTGCTTTCCGTTTCTGTTCTTCCTTTGGAAACTTGTTTCTGTGCCATACAGTGTGATATAACACTTTTCGGTTTCCCTGTATTCCTAATTGAGCAAGCGACACACATGTGATTTAGTTTACAAAGTAGTGCTTTTGGTTTCTGTTCTTCTTGGAAACTTGTTTCTGTGCTGTACAGTGTGATATATCACTTTTCAGTTTTCCTGTTGTAGTAATTGAACGGGCGACATGTATGTGATTTAGTTTACAAAGTTGTGCTTTGCTTTTCTGTTCTTTCGATGGAAACTAGTTTCTGTGCCGTAAAGTGCGATATAACACTTTTCGGTATTCCTGTATTCCTAATTGAGCGAGTGACACACATGTGATTCAGTTTACAAAGTAGTGCTTTTCATTTACGTTCTTTCGTTGGAAACTTGTTCCTGTTAGGAACAAGTTACGGTTAGGGTTAGAGTTAGGGTTAGGGTTAGGGTTAGGGTTAGGGTTAGGGTTAGGATTAGGGCTGGGTAACGGATAGGGTTAGGGTTAGGGTTAGGGTTAGGGTTAGGGTTAGGGTTAGGGGTTAGGGTTAGGGTTAGGGTTAGGGTTAGGGTTAGGGCCTTAGGGTTAGGGTTAGGGTTAGGGTTATATCACTTTTCAGTTTTCCTGTTATAATAATTGAACAGGCGACACATATGTGAATTAGTTTACAAAGTTGTGCTTTGCGTTTCTGTTCTTTCAATGGAAACTTGTTTCTGTGCCGTACAGTGTGAGATAACACTTTTCAGTTTTCCTCTTATAATAATTGAACAGGCGACACGTATGTGAATTAGTTTACAAAGTTGTGCTTTGCTTTTCTGTTCTTTCGATGGAAACTAGTTTCTGTGCCGTACAGTGCGATATAACACTTTTCGGTTTTCCTGTATTCCTAATTGAGCGAGTGACACACATGTGATTCAGTTTACAAAGTAGTGCTTTTCATTTACATTCTTTCGTTGGAAACTTGTCCCTGGTAGGAAACTTGTTCCTGTTAGGAACAAGTTAGGGTTAGGATTAGGGTTAGGGTTAGGGTTAGGGCCTTAGAGTTAGCGTTAGGGTTAGCGTTAGGGTTAGGGTTAGGCTTAGGGTTATATCACTTTTCAGTTTTCATGTTATAATAATTGAACAGGCGACACATATGTGAATTAGTTTACAAAGTTGTGCTTTGCGTTTCTGTTCTTTCAATGGAAACTTGTTTCTGTGCCGTACAGTGCGAGATAACACTTTTCAGTTTTCCTGTATTCCTAATTGAGCGAGCAACACACGTGATTTAGTTTACAAATTAGTGATTTTCTTTTTTGTTCTTTCATTTTCATTTGCTTTTCTGTTCTTTCGTTGGAAACTTGTTCTTGTGCTGTACAGTGAGATATATTACTGTTCAGTTTTCCTGTATTCCTAATGGAGCGAGCGACCCACGTGATTTAGTTTACAAATTAGTGATTTTCTTTTTTGTTCTTTCATTTGAAACTTGTTCCTGTGCTGTACAATGTGATATATCACTTTTCAGTTTTCCTGTTATAATAATTGAACAGGCGACACGTATGTGAATTAGTTTACAAAGTTGTGCTTTGCGTTTCTTTTCTTTCGATGGAAACATGTTCCTGTGCTGTACAGTGTGTTATATCACTTTTCAGTTTTCCTCTTATAATAATTGAACAGACGACACGTATGTGAATTAGTTTACAAAGTTGTGCTTTGCGTTTCTGTTCTTTATTTGGAAACTTGTTTCTGTGTCATACAGTGTGAGATAACACTTTCCGGTTTCCCTGTATTCCTAATTGAGTGAGCGACACACTTGTGATTTAGTTTACAAAGTAGTGCTTTGGGTTTCTGTTCTTCTGGGAAACATGTTTCTGTGCTGTACAGTGTGATATATCACTTTTCAGTTTTCCTGTTGTAATAATTGAACGGGCGACACGTATGTGATTTAGTTTACAAAGTTGTGCTTTGCTTTTCTGTTCTTTGAATGGAAACTAGTTTCTGTGCCGTACAGTGCGAGATAACACTTTTCGGATTTCCTGTATTCCTAATTGAGCGAATGACACACATGTGATTCAGTTTACAAAGTAGTGCTTTTCATTTACATTCTTTCGTTGGAAACTTATTCCTGTTAGGAAACTTGTTCCTGTTAGGAACAAGTTAGGGTTAGGGTTAGGGTTAGGGTTAGGGTTAGCGTTAGGGTTAGGGTTAGGGTTAGGGTTAGGGTTAGGGTTAGGGTTAGGGGTTAGGGTTAGGGTTAGGGTTAGGGTTAGGGGTTAGGGTTGGGTTAGGACCTTAGGGTTAGGGTTAGTGTTAGGGTTATATCACTTTTCAGTTTTCCTGTTATAATAATTGAACAGGCGACACATATGTGAATTAGTTTACGAAGTTGTGCTTTGCGTTTCTGTTCTTTCAATGGAAACTTGTTTCTGTGCCGTACAGTGCGAGATAACACTTTTCAGTTTTCCTGTATTCCTAATTGAGCGAGCGACACACAGGTGATTCTGTTTAAAAGTAGTGCTTTGCTTTTCTGTTCTTTCGTTGGAAACTTGTTCTTGTGCTGTACAGTGCGATATATTACTTTTCAGTTTTCCTGTATTCCTAATGAAGCGAGCGACACACATGTGATTTACTTTACAAATTAGTGATTTTCTTTTTTGTTCTTTCATTTGAAACTTGTTCCTGTGCTGTACAATGTGATATATCACTTTTCAGTTTTCCTGTTACAATAATTGAACAGGCGACACGTATGTGAATTAGTTTACAAAGTTGTGCTTTGCGTTTCTGTTCTTTCGATGGAAACATGTTCCTGTGCTGTACAGTGTGTTATATCACTTTTCAGTTTTCCTCTTATAATAATTGAACAGGCGACACGTATGTGAATTAGTTTACAAAGTTGTGCTTTGCTTTTCTGTTCTTTCGATGGAAACTAGTTTCTGTGCCGTACAGTGCGAGATAACACTTTTCGGTTTTCCTGTATTCCTAATTGAGCGAGTGACACACATGTGATTCAGTTTACAAAGTAGTGTTTTGGGTTTCTGTTCTTCTTGGAAAATTGTTTCTGTGCTGTATAGTGTGATATATCACTTTTCAGTTTTCCTGTTGTAATAATTGAATGGGCGACACGTATGTGATTTAGTTTACAAAGTTGTGCTTTGCTTTTCTGTTCTTTCGATGGAAACTAGTTTCTGTGCCATACAGTGCGAGATAACACTTTTCGGTTTTCCTGTATTCCTAATTGAGCGAGTGACACACATGTGATTCAGTTTACAAAGTAGTGCTTTTCATTTACGTTCTTTCGTTGGAAACTTGTTCCTGTTAGGAACAATTTAGGGTTAGGGTTAGGGTTAGGGTTAGGGTTAGGTTAGGGCTGGGTAAGGGATAGGGTTAGGGTTAGGGTTAGGGGTTAGGGTTAGGGTTAGGGTTAGGGTTAGGGTTAGGGGTTAGGGTTAGTGTTAGGGTTAGGGCCTTAGGGTTAGGGTTAGTGTTAGGGTTATATCACTTTTCAGTTTTCCTCTTATAATAATTGAACAGGCGACACGTATGTGAATTAGTTTACAAAGTTGTGCTTTGCGTTTCTGTTCTTTCAATGGAAACTTGTTTCTGTGCCGTACAGTGCGAGATAACACTTTTCAGTTTTCCTGTATTCCTAATTGAGGAGCGACACACAGGTGATTCTGTTTAAAAGTAGTGCTTTGCTTTTCTGTTCTTTCGTTGGAAACTTGTTCTTGTGCTGTACAGTGAGATATATTACTTTTCAGTTTTCCTGTATTCCTAATGAAGCGAGCGACACACATGTGATTTAGTGTACAAATTAGTGATTTTCTTTTTTGTTCTTTCATTTGAAACTTGTTCCTGTGCTGTACAATGTGATATATCACTTTTCAGTTTTCCTGTTACAATAATTGAACAGGCGACACGTATGTGAATTAGTTTACAAAGTTGTGTTTTGCGTTTCTGTTCTTTTGATGGAAACATGTTCCTGTGCTGTACAGTGTGTTATATCACTTTTCAGTTTTCCTCTTATAATAATTGAACAGGCGACACGTATTTCATTTAGTTTACAAAGTTGTGCTTTGCGTTTCTGTTCTTTCTTTGGAAACTTGTTTCTGTGCCATACAGTGTGAGATAACACTTTTCGGTTTCCCTGTATTCCTACTTGAGCGAGCGACACACATGTGATTTAGTTTACAAAGTAGTGTTTTGGGTTTCTGATCTTCTTGGAAAATTGTTTCTGTGCTGTACAGTGTGATATATCACTTTTCAGTTTTCCTGCTGTAATAATTGAATGGGCGACACGTATCTGATTTAGTTTATTAAGTTGTGCTTTGCTTTTCTGTTCTTTCGATGAAAACTAGTTTCTGTGCATTACAGTGCGAGATAACACTTTTCGGTTTTCCTGAATTCCTAATTGAGCGAGTGACACACATGTGATTCAGTTTACAAAGTAGTGCTTTTCATTTACGTTCTTTCGTGTAAACTTGTTCCTGTTAGGAACAAGTTAGGGTTAGGGTTAGGGTTAGGGTTAGGGTTAGGGTTAGGGTTAGGGTTAGGGCTGGGTAAGGGATAGGGTTAGCATTAGGGTTAGGGTTAGGTTTAGGGTTAGGGGTTAGGGTTAGGGTTAGGGTTAGGGTTAGGGTTAGGGGTTAGGGTTAGTGTTAGGGTTAGGGCCTTAGAGTTAGGGTTAGTGTTAGGGTTATATCACTTTTCAGTTTTCCTGTAATAATAATTGAACAGGCAACACGTATGTGAATTAGTTTACAAAGTTGTGCTTTGCGTTTCTGTTCTTTCGATGGAAACATGTTCCTGTGCTGTACAGTGTGTTATATCACTTTTCAGTTTTCCTCTTATAATAATTAAACAGGCGACACGTATGTCATTTAGTTTACAAAGTTGTGCTTTCCGTTTCTGTTCTTTCTTTGGAAACTTGTTTCTGTGCCATACAGTGTGAGTTAACACTTTTCGGTTTCCCTGTATTCCTAATTGAGCGAGCGACACACATGTGATTTAGTTTACAAAGTAGTGCTTTTGGTTTCGGTTCTTCTTGGAAACTTGTTTCTGTGCTGTACAGTGTGATATATCACTTTTCAGTTTTCCTGTTGTAGTAATTGAACGGGCGACATGTATGTGATTTAGTTTGCAAAGTTGTGCTTTGCTTTTCTGTTCTTTCGATGGAAACTAGTTTCTGTGCCGTACAGTGCGAGATAACACTTTTCGGTATTCCTGTATTCCTAATTGAGCGAGTGACACAAATGTGATTCAGTTTACAAAGTAGTGCTTTTTATTTACGTTCTTTCGTTGGAAACTTGTTCCTGTTAGGAACAAGTTAGGATTAGGGTTAGAGTTAGGGTTAGGGTTAGGGTTATGGTTAGGGTTAGGGTTAGGGTTAGGGCTGGGTAAGGGTTAGGGTTAGCGTTAGGGTTAGGGTTAGGGTTAGGGTTAGGGTTAGGGGTTAGGGTTAGGGTTAGGGTTAGGGTTAGGGGTTAAGGTTAGGGTTAGGGTTAGGGTTAGGGGTTAGGGTTAGGGTTAGGGTTAGGGCCTTAGGGTTAGGATTAGGGTTAGGGTTATATCACTTTTCAGTTTTCCTGTTATGATAATTGAACAGGCGACACATATGTGAATTAGTTTACAAAGTTGTGCTTTGCGTTTCTGTTCTTTCAATGGAAACTTGTTTCTGTGCCGTACAGTGTGAGATAACACTTTTCAGTTTTCCTGTATTCCTAATTGAGCGAGCAACACACAGGTGATTCTGTTTAAAAGTAGTGCTTTGCTTTTCTGTTCTATCGTTGGAAACTTGTTCTTGTGCTGTACAGTGAGATATATTACTGTTCAGTTTTCCTGTATTCCTAATGGAGCGAGCGACACACATGTGACTTAGTTTACAAATTAGTGATTTTCTTATTTGTTCTTTCATTTGAAACTTGTTCCTGTGCTGTACAATGTGATATATCACTTTTCAGTTTTCCTGTTATAATAATTGAACAGGCGACACGTATGTGAATTAGTTTACAAAGTTGTGCTTTGCATTTCTGTTCTTTCGATGGAAACATGTTCCTGTGCTGTACAGTGTGTTATATCACTTTTCAGTTTTCCTCCTATAATAATTGAACAGGCGACACGTATGTGAATTAGTTTACAAAGTTGTGCTTTCCGTTTCTGTTCTTCCTTTGGAAACTTGTTTCTGTGCCATACAGTGTGATATAACACTTTTCGGTTTCCCTGTATTCCTAATTGAGCAAGCGACACACATGTGATTTAGTTTACAAAGTAGTGCTTTTGGTTTCTGTTCTTCTTGGAAACTTGTTTCTGTGCTGTACAGTGTGATATATCACTTTTCAGTTTTCCTGTTGTAGTAATTGAACGGGCGACATGTATGTGATTTAGTTTACAAAGTTGTGCTTTGCTTTTCTGTTCTTTCGATGGAAACTAGTTTCTGTGCCGTAAAGTGCGATATAACACTTTTCGGTATTCCTGTATTCCTAATTGAGCGAGTGACACACATGTGATTCAGTTTACAAAGTAGTGCTTTTCATTTACGTTCTTTCGTTGGAAACTTGTTCCTGTTAGGAACAAGTTACGGTTAGGGTTAGAGTTAGGGTTAGGGTTAGGGTTAGGGTTAGGGTTAGGATTAGGGCTGGGTAACGGATAGGGTTAGGGTTAGGGTTAGGGTTAGGGTTAGGGTTAGGGTTAGGGGTTAGGGTTAGGGTTAGGGTTAGGGTTAGGGTTAGGGCCTTAGGGTTAGGGTTAGGGTTAGGGTTATATCACTTTTCAGTTTTCCTGTTATAATAATTGAACAGGCGACACATATGTGAATTAGTTTACAAAGTTGTGCTTTGCGTTTCTGTTCTTTCAATGGAAACTTGTTTCTGTGCCGTACAGTGTGAGATAACACTTTTCAGTTTTCCTCTTATAATAATTGAACAGGCGACACGTATGTGAATTAGTTTACAAAGTTGTGCTTTGCTTTTCTGTTCTTTCGATGGAAACTAGTTTCTGTGCCGTACAGTGCGAGATAACACTTTTCGGTTTTCCTGTATTCCTAATTGAGCGAGTGACACACATGTGATTCAGTTTACAAAGTAGTGCTTTTCATTTACATTCTTTCGTTGGAAACTTGTCCCTGGTAGGAAAATTGTTCCTGTTAGGAACAAGTTAGGGTTAGGGTTATGGTTAGGGCCTTAGGGTTAGCGTTAGGGTTAGCGTTAGGGTTAGGGTTAGGGTTAGGGTTATATCACTTTTCAGTTTTCATGTTATAATAATTGAACAGGCGACACATATGTGAATTAGTTTACAAAGTTGTGCTTTGCGTTTCTGTTCTTTCAATGGAAACTTGTTTCTGTGCCGTACAGTGCGAGATAACACTTTTCAGTTTTCCTGTATTCCTAATTGAGCGAGCAACACACAGGTGATTCTTTTTAAAAGTAGTGCTTTGCTTTTCTGTTCTTTCGTTGGAAACTTGTTCTTGTGCTGTACAGTGAGATAGATTACTGTTCAGTTTTCCTGTATTCCTAATGGAGCGAGAGACACACGTGATTTAGTTTACAAATTAGTGATTTTCTTTTTTGTTCTTTCTTTTGAAACTTGTTCCTGTGCTGTACAATGTGATATATCACTTTTCAGTTTTCCTGTTATAATAATTGAACAGGCGACACGTATGTGAATTAGTTTACAAATTTGTGCTTTGCGTTTCTGTTCTTTCGATGGAAACATGTTCCTGTGCTGTACAGTGTGTTATATCACTTTTCAGTTTTCCTCTTATAATAATTGAACAGACGACACGTATGTGAATTAGTTTACAAAGTTGTGCTTTGCGTTTCTGTTCTTTCAATGGAAACTTGTTTCTGTGCCGTACAGTGCGAGATAACACTTTCCGGTTTCCCTGTATTCCTAATTGAGTGAGCGACACACTTGTGATTTAGTTTACAAAGTAGTGCTTTGGGTTTCTGTTCTTCTGGGAAACTTGTTTCTGTGCTGTACAGTGTGATATATCACTTTTCAGTTTTCCTGTTGTAATAATTGAACGGGTGACACGTATGTGATTTAGTTTACAAAGTTGTGCTTTGCTTTTCTGTTCTTTCGATGGAAACTAGTTTCTCTGCCATACAGTGCGAGATAACACTTTTTGGATTTCCTGTATTCCTAATTGAGCGAGTGACACACATGTGATTCAGTTTACAAAGTAGTGCTTTTCATTTACGTTCTTTCGTTGGAAACTTATTCCTGTTAGGAAACTTGTTCCTGTTAGGAACAAGTTAGGGTTAGGGTTAGGGTTAGGGTTAGGGTTAGCGTTAGGGTTAGGGTTAGGGTTAGGGTTAGGGTTAGGGTTAGGGTTAGGGTTAGGGTTAGGGGTTAGGGTTAGGGTTAGTGTTAGGGTTAGGGGTTAGGGTTGGGTTAGGGCCTTAGGGTTAGGGTTAGTGTTAGGGTTATATCACTTTTCAGTTTTCCTGTTATAATAATTGAACAGGCGACACATATGTGATTTAGTCTACAAAGTTGTGCTTTGCGTTTCTGTTCTTTCAATGGAAACTTGTTTCTGTGCCGTACAGTGCGAGATAACACTTTTCAGTTTTCCTGTATTCCTAATTGAGCGAGCGACACACAGGTGATTCTGTTTAAAAGTAGTGCTTTGTTTTTATGTTCTTTCGTTGGAAACTTGTTCTTGTGCTGTACAGTGCGATATATTACTTTTCAGTTTTCCTGTATTCCTAATGAAGCGAGCGACACACATGTGATTTACTTTACAAATTAGTGATTTTCTTTTTTGTTCTTTCATTTGAAACTTGTTCCTGTGCTGTACAATGTGATATATCACTTTTCAGTTTTCCTGTTACAATAATTGAACAGGCGACACGTATGTGAATTAGTTTACAAAGTTGTGCTTTGCGTTTCTGTTCTTTCGATGGAAACATGTTCCTGTGCTGTACAGTGTGTTATATCACTTTTCAGTTTTCCTCTTATAATAATTAAACAAGCGACACGTATGTCATTTAGTTTACAAAGTCGTGTTTGCGTTTCTGTTCTTTCTTTGGAAACTTGTTTCTGTGCCATACAGTGTGAGATAACACTTTCGGTTTCCCTGTATTCCTAATTGAGCGAGCGACACACATGTGATTTAGTTTACAAAGTAGTGTTTTGGGTTTCTGTTCTTCTTGGAAAATTGTTTCTGTGCTGTACAGTGTGATATATCACTTTTCAGTTTTCCTGTTGTAATAATTGAATGGGCGACACGTATGTGATTTAGTTTACAAAGTTGTGCTTTGCTTTTCTGTTCTTTCGATGGAAACTAGTTTCTGTGCCGTACAGTGAGAGATAACACTTTTCGGTTTTCCTGTATTCCTAATTGAGCGAGTGACACACATGTGATTCAGTTTACAAAGTAGTGCTTTTCATTTACGTTCTTTCGTTGGAAACTTGTTCCTGTTAGGAACAAGTTAGGGTTAGGGTTAGGGTTAGGGTTAGGGTTAGGTTAGGGCTGGGTAAGGGATAGGGTTAGGGTTAGGGTTAGGGGTTAGGGTTAGGGTTAGGGTTAGGGTTAGGGTTAGGGTTAGGGTTAGGGGTTAGGGTTAGTGTTAGTGTTAGGGCCTTAGGGTTAGGGTTAGTGTTAGGGTTATATCACTTTTCAGTTTTCCTGTTATAATAATTGAACAGGCGACACGTATGTGAATTAGTTTACAAAGTTGTGCTTTGCGTTTCTGTTCTTTCAATGGAAACTTGTTTCTGTGCCGTACAGTGCGAGATAACACTTTTCAGTTTTCCTGTATTCCTAATTGAGCAAGCGACACACAGGTGATTCTGTTTAAAAGTAGTGCTTTGCTTTTCTGTTCTTTCGTTGGAAACTTGTTCTTGTGCTGTACAGTGAGATATATTACTTTTCAGTTTTCCTGTATTCCTAATGAAGCGAGCGACACACATGTGATTTAGTGTACAAATTCGTGATTTTCTTTTTTGTTCTTTCATTTGAAACTTGTTCCTGTGCTGTACAATGTGATATATCACTTTTCAGTTTTCCTGTTACAATAATTGAACAGGCGACACGTATGTGAATTAGTTTACAAAGTTGTGTTTTGCGTTTCTGTTCTTTCGATGGAAAAATGTTCCTGTGCTGTACAGTGTGTTATATCACTTTTCAGTTTTCCTCTTATAATAATTGAACAGGCGACACGTATGTGAATTCGTTTACAAAGTTGTGCTTTGCGTTTCTGTTCTTTTGATGGAAACATGTTCCTGTGCTGTACAGTGTGTTATATCACTTTTCAGTTTTCCTCTTATAATAATTGAACAGGCGACACGTATTTCATTTAGTTTACAAAGTTGTGCTTTGCGTTTCTGTTCTTTCTTTGGAAACTTGTTTCTGTGCCATACAGTGTGAGATAACACTTTTCGGTTTCCCTGTATTCCTACTTGAGCGAGCGACACACATGTGATTTAGTTTACAAAGTAGTGTTTTGGGTTTCTGATCTTCTTGGAAAATTGTTTCTGTGCTGTACAGTGTGATATATCACTTTTCAGTTTTCCTGCTGTAATAATTGAATGGGCGACACGTATCTGATTTAGTTTATTAAGTTGTGCTTTGCTTTTCTGTTCTTTCGATGAAAACTAGTTTCTGTGCATTACAGTGCGAGATAACACTTTTCGGTTTTCCTGAATTCCTAGTTGAGCGAGTGACACACATGTGATTCAGTTTACAAAGTAGTGCTTTTCATTTACGTTCTTTCGTGTAAACTTGTTCCTGTTAGGAACAAGTTAGGGTTAGGGTTAGGGTTAGGGTTAGGGTTAGGGTTAGGGTTAGGGTTAGGGCTGGGTAAGGGATAGGGTTAGCATTAGGGTTAGGGTTAGGTTTAGGGTTAGGGGTTAGGGTTAGGGTTAGGGTTAGGGTTAGGGTTAGGGGTTAGGGTTAGTGTTAGGGTTAGGGCCTTAGAGTTAGGGTTAGTGTTAGGGTTATATCACTTTTCAGTTTTCCTGTAATAATAATTGAACAGGCAACACGTATGTGAATTAGTTTACAAAGTTGTGCTTTGCGTTTCTGTTCTTTCGATGGAAACATGTTCCTGTGCTGTACAGTGTGTTATATCACTTTTCAGTTTTCCTCTTATAATAATTAAACAGGCGACACGTATGTCATTTAGTTTACAAAGTTGTGCTTTCCGTTTCTGTTCTTTCTTTGGAAACTTGTTTCTGTGCCATACAGTGTGAGTTAACACTTTTCGGTTTCCCTGTATTCCTAATTGAGCGAGCGACACACATGTGATTTAGTTTACAAAGTAGTGCTTTTGGTTTCGGTTCTTCTTGGAAACTTGTTTCTGTGCTGTACAGTGTGATATATCACTTTTCAGTTTTCCTGTTGTAGTAATTGAACGGGCGACATGTATGTGATTTAGTTTGCAAAGTTGTGCTTTGCTTTTCTGTTCTTTCGATGGAAACTAGTTTCTGTGCCGTACAGTGCGAGATAACACTTTTCGGTATTCCTGTATTCCTAATTGAGCGAGTGACACAAATGTGATTCAGTTTACAAAGTAGTGCTTTTTATTTACGTTCTTTCGTTGGAAACTTGTTCCTGTTAGGAACAAGTTAGGGTTAGGGTTAGAGTTAGGGTTAGGGTTAGGGTTATGGTTAGGGTTAGGTTTAGGGTTAGGGCTGGGTAAGGGTTAGGGTTAGCGTTAGGGTTAGGGTTAGGGTTAGGGTTAGGGTTAGGGGTTAGGGTTAGGGTTAGGGTTAGGGTTAGGGGTTAAGGTTAGGGTTAGGGTTAGGGTTAGGGGTTAGGGTTAGGGTTAGGGTTAGGGCCTTAGGGTTAGGATTAGGGTTAGGTTTATATCACTTTTCAGTTTTCCTGTTATGATAATTGAACAGGCGACACATATGTGAATTAGTTTACAAAGTTGTGCTTTGCGTTTCTGTTCTTTCAATGGAAACTTGTTTCTGTGCCGTACAGTGTGAGATAACACTTTTCAGTTTTCCTGTATTCCTAATTGAGCGAGCAACACACAGGTGATTCTGTTTAAAAGTAGTGCTTTGCTTTTCTGTTCTATCGTTGGAAACTTGTTCTTGTGCTGTACAGTGAGATATATTACTGTTCAGTTTTCCTGTATTCCTAATGGAGCGAGCGACACACATGTGACTTAGTTTACAAATTAGTGATTTTCTTATTTGTTCTTTCATTTGAAACTTGTTCCTGTGCTGTACAATGTGATATATCACTTTTCAGTTTTCCTGTTATAATAATTGAACAGGCGACACGTATGTGAATTAGTTTACAAAGTTGTGCTTTGCATTTCTGTTCTTTCGATGGAAACATGTTCCTGTGCTGTACAGTGTGTTATATCACTTTTCAGTTTTCCTCCTATAATAATTGAACAGGCGACACGTATGTGAATTAGTTTACAAAGTTGTGCTTTCCGTTTCTGTTCTTCCTTTGGAAACTTGTTTCTGTGCCATACAGTGTGATATAACACTTTTCGGTTTCCCTGTATTCCTAATTGAGCAAGCGACACACATGTGATTTAGTTTACAAAGTAGTGCTTTTGGTTTCTGTTCTTCTTGGAAACTTGTTTCTGTGCTGTACAGTGTGATATATCACTTTTCAGTTTTCCTGTTGTAGTAATTGAACGGGCGACATGTATGTGATTTAGTTTACAAAGTTGTGCTTTGCTTTTCTGTTCTTTCGATGGAAACTAGTTTCTGTGCCGTAAAGTGCGATATAACACTTTTCGGTATTCCTGTATTCCTAATTGAGCGAGTGACACACATGTGATTCAGTTTACAAAGTAGTGCTTTTCATTTACGTTCTTTCGTTGGAAACTTGTTCCTGTTAGGAACAAGTTACGGTTAGGGTTAGAGTTAGGGTTAGGGTTAGGGTTAGGGTTAGGGTTAGGATTAGGGCTGGGTAACGGATAGGGTTAGGGTTAGGGTTAGGGTTAGGGTTAGGGTTAGGGTTAGGGGTTAGGGTTAGGGTTAGGGTTAGGGTTAGGGTTAGGGCCTTAGGGTTAGGGTTAGGGTTAGGGTTATATCACTTTTCAGTTTTCCTGTTATAATAATTGAACAGGCGACACATATGTGAATTAGTTTACAAAGTTGTGCTTTGCGTTTCTGTTCTTTCAATGGAAACTTGTTTCTGTGCCGTACAGTGTGAGATAACACTTTTCAGTTTTCCTCTTATAATAATTGAACAGGCGACACGTATGTGAATTAGTTTACAAAGTTGTGCTTTGCTTTTCTGTTCTTTCGATGGAAACTAGTTTCTGTGCCGTACAGTGCGAGATAACACTTTTCGGTTTTCCTGTATTCCTAATTGAGCGAGTGACACACATGTGATTCAGTTTACAAAGTAGTGCTTTTCATTTACATTCTTTCGTTGGAAACTTGTCCCTGGTAGGAAAATTGTTCCTGTTAGGAACAAGTTAGGGTTAGGGTTATGGTTAGGGCCTTAGGGTTAGCGTTAGGGTTAGCGTTAGGGTTAGGGTTAGGGTTAGGGTTATATCACTTTTCAGTTTTCATGTTATAATAATTGAACAGGCGACACATATGTGAATTAGTTTACAAAGTTGTGCTTTGCGTTTCTGTTCTTTCAATGGAAACTTGTTTCTGTGCCGTACAGTGCGAGATAACACTTTTCAGTTTTCCTGTATTCCTAATTGAGCGAGCAACACACAGGTGATTCTTTTTAAAAGTAGTGCTTTGCTTTTCTGTTCTTTCGTTGGAAACTTGTTCTTGTGCTGTACAGTGAGATAGATTACTGTTCAGTTTTCCTGTATTCCTAATGGAGCGAGAGACACACGTGATTTAGTTTACAAATTAGTGATTTTCTTTTTTGTTCTTTCTTTTGAAACTTGTTCCTGTGCTGTACAATGTGATATATCACTTTTCAGTTTTCCTGTTATAATAATTGAACAGGCGACACGTATGTGAATTAGTTTACAAATTTGTGCTTTGCGTTTCTGTTCTTTCGATGGAAACATGTTCCTGTGCTGTACAGTGTGTTATATCACTTTTCAGTTTTCCTCTTATAATAATTGAACAGACGACACGTATGTGAATTAGTTTACAAAGTTGTGCTTTGCGTTTCTGTTCTTTCAATGGAAACTTGTTTCTGTGCCGTACAGTGCGAGATAACACTTTCCGGTTTCCCTGTATTCCTAATTGAGTGAGCGACACACTTGTGATTTAGTTTACAAAGTAGTGCTTTGGGTTTCTGTTCTTCTGGGAAACTTGTTTCTGTGCTGTACAGTGTGATATATCACTTTTCAGTTTTCCTGTTGTAATAATTGAACGGGTGACACGTATGTGATTTAGTTTACAAAGTTGTGCTTTGCTTTTCTGTTCTTTCGATGGAAACTAGTTTCTCTGCCATACAGTGCGAGATAACACTTTTTGGATTTCCTGTATTCCTAATTGAGCGAGTGACACACATGTGATTCAGTTTACAAAGTAGTGCTTTTCATTTACGTTCTTTCGTTGGAAACTTATTCCTGTTAGGAAACTTGTTCCTGTTAGGAACAAGTTAGGGTTAGGGTTAGGGTTAGGGTTAGGGTTAGCGTTAGGGTTAGGGTTAGGGTTAGGGTTAGGGTTAGGGTTAGGGGTTAGGGTTAGGGTTAGGGTTAGGGTTAGGGGTTAGGGTTGGGTTAGGGCCTTAGGGTTAGGGTTAGTGTTAGGGTTATATCACTTTTCAGTTTTCCTGTTATAATAATTGAACAGGCGACACATATGTGAATTAGTCTACAAAGTTGTGCTTTGCGTTTCTGTTCTTTCAATGGAAACTTGTTTCTGTGCCGTACAGTGCGAGATAACACTTTTCAGTTTTCCTGTATTCCTAATTGAGCGAGCGACACACAGGTGATTCTGTTTAAAAGTAGTGCTTTGTTTTTATGTTCTTTCGTTGGAAACTTGTTCTTGTGCTGTACAGTGCGATATATTACTTTTCAGTTTTCCTGTATTCCTAATGAAGCGAGCGACACACATGTGATTTACTTTACAAATTAGTGATTTTCTTTTTTGTTCTTTCATTTGAAACTTGTTCCTGTGCTGTACAATGTGATATATCACTTTTCAGTTTTCCTGTTACAATAATTGAACAGGCGACACGTATGTGAATTAGTTTACAAAGTTGTGCTTTGCGTTTCTGTTCTTTCGATGGAAACATGTTCCTGTGCTGTACAGTGTGTTATATCACTTTTCAGTTTTCCTCTTATAATAATTAAACAAGCGACACGTATGTCATTTAGTTTACAAAGTCGTGTTTGCGTTTCTGTTCTTTCTTTGGAAACTTGTTTCTGTGCCATACAGTGTGAGATAACACTTTCGGTTTCCCTGTATTCCTAATTGAGCGAGCGACACACATGTGATTTAGTTTACAAAGTAGTGTTTTGGGTTTCTGTTCTTCTTGGAAAATTGTTTCTGTGCTGTACAGTGTGATATATCACTTTTCAGTTTTCCTGTTGTAATAATTGAATGGGCGACACGTATGTGATTTAGTTTACAAAGTTGTGCTTTGCTTTTCTGTTCTTTCGATGGAAACTAGTTTCTGTGCCGTACAGTGAGAGATAACACTTTTCGGTTTTCCTGTATTCCTAATTGAGCGAGTGACACACATGTGATTCAGTTTACAAAGTAGTGCTTTTCATTTACGTTCTTTCGTTGGAAACTTGTTCCTGTTAGGAACAAGTTAGGGTTAGGGTTAGGGTTAGGGTTAGGGTTAGGTTAGGGCTGGGTAAGGGATAGGGTTAGGGTTAGGGTTAGGGGTTAGGGTTAGGGTTAGGGTTAGGGTTAGGGTTAGGGTTAGGGGTTAGGGTTAGTGTTAGTGTTAGGGCCTTAGGGTTAGGGTTAGTGTTAGGGTTATATCACTTTTCAGTTTTCCTGTTATAATAATTGAACAGGCGACACGTATGTGAATTAGTTTACAAAGTTGTGCTTTGCGTTTCTGTTCTTTCAATGGAAACTTGTTTCTGTGCCGTACAGTGCGAGATAACACTTTTCAGTTTTCCTGTATTCCTAATTGAGCAAGCGACACACAGGTGATTCTGTTTAAAAGTAGTGCTTTGCTTTTCTGTTCTTTCGTTGGAAACTTGTTCTTGTGCTGTACAGTGAGATATATTACTTTTCAGTTTTCCTGTATTCCTAATGAAGCGAGCGACACACATGTGATTTAGTGTACAAATTCGTGATTTTCTTTTTTGTTCTTTCATTTGAAACTTGTTCCTGTGCTGTACAATGTGATATATCACTTTTCAGTTTTCCTGTTACAATAATTGAACAGGCGACACGTAGTGAATTAGTTTACAAAGTTGTGTTTTGCGTTTCTGTTCTTTCGATGGAAAAATGTTCCTGTGCTGTACAGTGTGTTATATCACTTTTCAGTTTTCCTCTTATAATAATTGAACAGGCGACACGTATGTGAATTCGTTTACAAAGTTGTGCTTTGCGTTTCTGTTCTTTTGATGGAAACATGTTCCTGTGCTGTACAGTGTGTTATATCACTTTTCAGTTTTCCTCTTATAATAATTGAACAGGCGACACGTATTTCATTTAGTTTACAAAGTTGTGCTTTGCGTTTCTGTTCTTTCTTTGGAAACTTGTTTCTGTGCCATACAGTGTGAGATAACACTTTTCGGTTTCCCTGTATTCCTAATTGAGCGAGCGACACACATGTGATTTAGTTTACAAAGTAGTGTTTTGGGTTTCTGATCTTCTTGGAAAATTGTTTCTGGGCTGTACAGTGTGATATATCACTTTTCAGTTTTCCTGCTGTAATAATTGAATGGGCGACACGTATCTGATTTAGTTTACAAAGTTGTGCTTTGCTTTTCTGTTCTTTCGATGAAAACTAGTTTCTGTGCATTACAGTGCGAGATAACACTTTTCGGTTTTCCTGTATTCCTAATTGAGCGAGTGACACATATGTGATTCAGTTTACAAAGTAGTGCTTTTCATTTACGTTCTTTCGTGGAAACTTATTCCTGTTAGGAACAAGTTAGGGTTAGGGTTAGGGTTAGGGTTAGGGTTAGGGTTAGGGTTAGGGCTGGGTAAGGGATAGGGTTAGCGTTAGGGTTAGGGTTAGGTTTAGGGTTAGGGGTTAGGGTTAGGGTTAGGGTTAGGGTTAGGGTTAGGGGTTAGGGTTAGTGTTAGGGTTAGGGCCTTAGAGTTAGGGTTAGTGTTAGGGTTATATCACTTTTCAGTTTTCCTGTAATAATAATTGAACAGGCAACACGTATGTGAATTAGTTTACAAAGTTGTGCTTTGCGTTTCTGTTCTTTCGATGGAAACATGTTCCTGTGCTGTACAGTGTGTTATATCACTTTTTAGTTTTCCTCTTATAATAATTAAACAGGCGACACGTATGTCATTTAGTTTACAAAGTTGTGCTTTCCGTTTCTGTTCTTTCTTTGGAAACTTGTTTCTGTGCCATACAGTGTGAGATAACACTTTTCGGTTTCCCTGTATTCCTAATTGAGCAAGCGACACACATGTGATTTAGTTTACAAAGTAGTGCTTTTGGTTTCGGTTCTTCTTGGAAACTTGTTTCTGTGCTGTACAGTGTGATATATCACTTTTCAGTTTTCCTGTTGTAGTAATTGAACGGGCGACATGTATGTGATTTAGTTTGCAAAGTTGTGCTTTGCTTTTCTGTTCTTTCGATGGAAACTAGTTTCTGTGCCGTACAGTGCGAGATAACACTTTTCGGTATTCCTGTATTCCTAATTGAGCGAGTGACACACATGTGATTCAGTTTACAAAGTAGTGCTTTTTATTTACGTTCTTTCGTTGGAAACTTGTTCCTGTTAGGAACAAGTTAGGGTTAGGGTTAGAGTTAGGGTTAGGGTTAGGGTTAGGGTTAGGGTTAGGGTTAGGGCTGGGTAAGGGTTAGGGTTAGTGTTAGGGTTAGGGTTAGGGTTAGGGTTAGGGTTAGGGTTAGGGGTTAGGGTTAGGGTTAGGGTTAGGGGTTAGGGTTAGGGTTAGGGTTAGGGTTAGGGGTTAGGGTTAGGGTTAGGGTTACGGCCTTAGGGTTAGGGTTAGGGTTAGGGTTATATCACTTTTCAGTTTTCCTGTTATGATAATTGAACAGGCGACACATATGTGAATTAGTTTACAAAGTTGTGCTTTGCGTTTCTGTTCTTTCAATGGAAACTTGTTTCTGTGCCGTACAGTGTGAGATAACACTTTTCAGTTTTCCTGTATTCCTAATTGAGCGAGCAACACACAGGTGATTCTGTTTAAAAGTAGTGCTTTGCTTTTCTGTTCTATCGTTGGAAACTTGTTCTTGTGCTGTACAGTGAGATATATTACTTTTCAGTTTTCCTGTATTCCTAATGGAGCGAGCAACACACATGTGACTTAGTTTGCAAATTAGAGATTTTCTTATTTGTTCTTTCATTTGAAACTTGTTCCTGTGCTGTACAATGTGATATATCACTTTTCAGTTTTCCTGTTATAATAATTGAACAGGCGACACGTATGTGAATTAGTTTACAAAGTTGTGCTTTGCGTTTCTGTTCTTTCGATGGAAACATGTTCCTGTGCTGTACAGTGTGTTATATCACTTTTCAGTTTTCCTCTTATAATAATTGAACAGGCGACACGTATGTGAATTAGTTTACAAAGTTGTGCTTTGCGTTTCTGTTCTTTCTTTGGAAACTTGTTTCTGTGCCATACAGTGTGAGATAACACTTTCGGTTTCCCTGTATTCCTAATTGAGCGAGCGACACACATGTGATTTAGTTTCCAAAGTAGTGCTTTTGGTTTCTGTTCTTCTTGGAAACTTGTTTCTGTGCTGTACAGTGTGATATATCACTTTTCAGTTTTCCTGTTGTAATAATTGAATGGGCGACACGTATGTGATTTAGTTTACAAAGTTGTGCTTTGCTTTTCTGTTCTTTCGATGGAAACTAGTTTCTGTGCCGTACAGTGCGAGATAACACTTTTCGGTTTTCCTGTATTCCAAATTGAGCGAGTGACACACATGTGATTCAGTTTACAAAGTAGTGCTTTTCATTTACGTTCTTTCGTTGGAAACTTGTTCCTGTTAGGAACAATTTAGGGTTAGGGTTAGGGTTAGGGTTAGGGTTAGGTTAGGGCTGGGTAAGTGATAGGGTTAGGGTTAGGGTTAGGGGTTAGGGTTAGGGTTAGGGTTAGGGTTAGGGTTAGGGGTTAGGGTTAGTGCCTTAGGGTTAGGGTTAGTGTTAGGGTTATATCACTTTTCAGTTTTCCTGTTATAATAATTGAACAGGCGACACGTATGTGAATTAGTTTACAAAGTTGTGCTTTGCGTTTCTGTTCTTTCAATGGAAACTTGTTTCTGTACCGTACAGTGCGAGATAACACTTTTCAGTTTTCCTGTATTCCTAATTGAGCGAGCGACACAGAGGTGATTCTGTTTAAAAGTAGTGCTTTGCTTTTCTGTTCTTTCGTTGGAAACTTGTTCTTGTGCTGTACAGTGAGATATATTACTTTTCAGTTTTCCTGTATTCCTAATGAAGCGAGCGACACACATGTGATTTAGTGTACAAATTAGTGATTTTCTTTTTTGTTCTTTCATTTGAAACTTGTTCCTGTGCTGTACAATGTGATATATCACTTTTCAGTTTTCCTGTTACAATAATTGAACAGGCGACACGTATGTGAATTAGTTTACAAAGTTGTGTTTTGCGTTTCTGTTCTTTCGATGGAAACATGTTCCTGTGCTGTACAGTGTGTTATATCACTTTTCAGTTTTCCTCTTATAATAATTGAACAGGCGACACGTATGTGAATTCGTTTACAAAGTTGTGCTTTGCGTTTCTGTTCTTTTGATGGAAACATGTTCCTGTGCTGTACAGTGTGTTATATCACTTTTCAGTTTTCCTCTTATAGTAATTGAACAGGCGACACGTATTTCATTTAGTTTACAAAGTTGTGCTTTGCGTTTCTGTTCTTTCTTTGGAAACTTGTTTCTGTGCTGTACAGTGTGTTATATCACTTTTCAGTTTTCCTGCTGTAATAATTGAATGGGCGACACGTATCTGATTTAGTTTACAAAGTTGTGCTTTGCTTTTCTGTTCTTTCGATGAAAACTAGTTTCTGTGCATTACAGTGCGAGATAACACTTTTCGGTTTTCCTGTATTCCAAATTGAGCGAGTGACACATATGTGATTCAGTTTACAAAGTAGTGCTTTTCATTTACGTTCTTTCGTGGAAACTTGTTCCTGTTAGGAACAAGTTAGGGTTAGGGTTAGGGTTAGGGTTAGGGTTAGGGTTAGGGTTAGGGTTAGGGCTGGGTAAGGGATAGGGTTAGCGTTAGGGTTAGGGTTAGGTTTAGGGTTAGGGGTTAGGGTTAGGGTTAGGGTTAGGGTTAGGGTTAGGGGTTAGGGTTAGTGTTAGGGTTAGGGCCTTAGAGTTAGGGTTAGTGTTAGGGTTATATCACTTTTCAGTTTTCCTGTAATAATAATTGAACAGGCAACACGTATGTGAATTAGTTTACAAAGTTGTGCTTTGCGTTTCTGTTCTTTCGATGGAAACATGTTCCTGTGCTGTACAGTGTGTTATATCACTTTTCAGTTTTCCTCTTATAATAATTAAACAGGCGACACGTATGTCATTTAGTTTACAAAGTTGTGCTTTCCGTTTCTGTTCTTTCTTTGGAAACTTGTTTCTGTGCCATACAGTGTGAGATAACACTTTTCGGTTTCCCTGTATTCCTAATTGAGCGAGCAACACACATGTGATTTAGTTTACAAAGTAGTGCTTTTGGTTTCGGTTCTTCTTGGAAACTTGTTTCTGTGCTGTACAGTGTTATATATCACTTTTCAGTTTTCCTGTTGTAGTAATTGAACGGGCGACATGTATGTGATTTAGTTTGCAAAGTTGTGCTTTGCTTTTCTGTTCTTTCGATGGAAAATAGTTTCTGTGCCGTACAGTGCGAGATAACACTTTTCGGTTTTCCTGTATTCCTAATTGAGCGAGTGACACACATGTGATTCAGTTTACAAAGTAGTGCTTTTCATTTACGTTCTTTCGTTGGAAACTTGTTCCTGTTAGGAACAATTTAGGGTTAGGGTTAGGGTTAGGGTTAGGGTTAGGTTAGGGCTGGGTAAGGGATAGGGTTAGGGTTAGGGTTAGGGGTTAGGGTTAGTGTTAGGGTTAGGGTTAGGGTTAGGGTTAGGGTTAGGGGTTAGGGTTAGTGTTAGGGTTAGGGCCTTAGGGTTAGGGTTAGTGTTAGGGTTATATCACTTTTCAGTTTTCCTGTTATAATAATTGAACAGGCGACACGTATGTGAATTATTTTACAAAGTTGTGCTTTGCGTTTCTGTTCTTTCAATGGAAACTTGTTTCTGTGCCGTACAGTGCGAGATAACACTTTTCAGTTTTCCTGTATTCCTAATTGAGCGAGCGACACACAGGTGATTCTGTTTAAAAGTAGTGCTTTGCTTTTCTGTTCTTTCGTTGGAAACTTGTTCTTGTGCTGTACAGTGAGATATATTACTTTTCAGTTTTCCTGTATTCCTAATGAAGCGAGCGACACACATGTGATTTAGTGTACAAATTAGTGATTTTCTTTTTTGTTCTTTCATTTGAAACTTGTTCCTGTGCTGTACAATGTGATATATCACTTTTCAGTTTTCCTGTTACAATAATTGAACAGGCGACACGTATGTGAATTAGTTTACAAAGTTTTGTTTTGCGTTTCTGTTCTTTCGATGGAAACATGTTCCTGTGCTGTACAGTGTGTTATATCACTTTTCAGTTTTCCTCTTATAATAATTGAACAGGCGACACGTATGTGAATTCGTTTACAAAGTTGTGCTTTGCGTTTCTGTTCTTTTGATGGAAACATGTTCCTGTGCTGTACAGTGTGTTATATCACTTTTCAGTTTTCCTCTTATAATAATTGAACAGGCGACACGTATTTCATTTAGTTTACAAAGTTGTGCTTTGCGTTTCTGTTCTTTCTTTGGAAACTTGTTTCTGTGCCATACAGTGTGAGATAACACTTTTCGGTTTCCCTGTATTCCTAATTGAGCGAGCGACACACATGTGATTTAGTTTACAAAGTAGTGTTTTGGGTTTCTGTTCTTCTTGGAAAATTGTTTCTGTGCTGTACAGTGTGATATATCACTTTTCAGTTTTCCTGCTGTAATAATTGAATGGGCGACACGTATCTGATTTAGTTTACAAAGTTGTGCTTTGCTTTTCTGTTCTTTCGATGAAAACTAGTTTCTGTGCATTACAGTGCGAGATAACACTTTTCGGTTTTCCTGTATTCCTAATTGAGCGAGTGACACATATGTGATTCAGTTTACAAAGTAGTGCTTTTCATTTACGTTCTTTCGTGGAAACTTGTTCCTGTTAGGAACAAGTTAGGGTTAGGGTTAGGGTTAGGGTTAGGGTTAGGGCTGGGTAAGGGATAGGGTTAGCGTTAGGGTTAGGGTTAGGTTTAGGGTTAGGGGTTAGGGTTAGGGTTAGGGTTAGGGTTAGGGTTAGGGGTTAGGGTTAGTGTTAGGGTTAGGGTTAGGGTTAGGGTTAGGGTTAGGGTTAGGGCTGGGTAAGGGTTAGGGTTAGCGTTATGGTTAGGGTTAGGGTTAGGGTTAGGGTTAGGGTTAGGGTTAGGGGTTAGGGTTAGGGTTAGGGTTAGGGTTAGGGTTAGGGCCTTAGGGTTAGGGTTAGGGTTAGGGTTATATCACTTTTCAGTTTTCCTGTTATAATAATTGAACAGGCGACACATATGTGAATTAGTTTACAAAGTTGTGCTTTGCGTTTCTGTTCTTTCAATGGAAACTTGTTTCTGTGCCGTACAGTGTGAGATAACACTTTTCAGTTTTCCTCTTATAATAATTGAACAGGCGACACGTATGTGAATTAGTTTACAAAGTTGTGCTTTGCTTTTCTGTTCTTTCGATGGAAACTAGTTTCTGTGCCGTACAGTGCGAGATAACACTTTTCGGTTTTCCTGTATTCCTAATTGAGCGAGTGACACACATGTGATTCAGTTTACAAAGTAGTGCTTTTCATTTACATTCTTTCGTTGGAAACTTGTCCCTGGTAGGAAAATTGTTCCTGTTAGGAACAAGTTAGGGTTAGGGTTAGGGTTAGGGTTAGGGTTAGGGCCTTAGGGTTAGCGTTAGGGTTAGCGTTAGGGTTAGGGTTAGGGTTAGGGTTATATCACTTTTCAGTTTTCCTGTTATAATAATTGAACAGGCGACACATATGTGAATTAGTTTACAAAGTTGTGCTTTGCGTTTCTGTTCTTTCAATGGAAACTTGTTTCTGTGCCGTACAGTGCGAGATAACACTTTTCAGTTTTCCTGTATTCCTAATTGAGCGAGCAACACACAGGTGATTCTTTTTAAAAGTAGTGCTTTGCTTTTCTGTTCTTTCCTTGGAAACTTGTTCTTGTGCTGTACAGTGAGATAGATTACTGTTCAGTTTTCCTGTATTCCTAATGGAGCGAGAGACACACGTGATTTAGTTTACAAATTAGTGATTTTCTTTTTTGTTCTTTCATTTGAAACTTGTTCCTGTGCTGTACAATGTGATATATCACTTTTCAGTTTTCCTGTTATAATAATTGAACAGGCGACACGTATGTGAATTAGTTTACAAAGTTGTGCTTTGCGTTTCTGTTCTTTCGATGGAAACATGTTCCTGTGCTGTACAGTGTGTTATATCACTTTTCAGTTTTTCTCTTATAATAATTGAACAGACGACACGTATGTGAATTAGTTTACAAAGTTGTGCTTTGCGTTTCTGTTCTTTCAATGGAAACTTGTTTCTGTGCCGTACAGTGCGAGATAACACTTTCCGGTTTCCCTGTATTCCTAATTGAGTGAGCGACACACTTGTGATTTAGTTTACAAAGTAGTGCTTTGGGTTTCTGTTCTTCTGGGAAACTTGTTTCTGTGCTGTACAGTGTGATATATCACTTTTCAGTTTTCCTGTTGTAATAATTGAACGGGTGACACGTATGTGATTTAGTTTACAAAGTTGTGCTTTGCTTTTCTGTTCTTTCGATGGAAACTAGTTTCTCTGCCATACAGTGCGAGATAACACTTTTTGGATTTCCTGTATTCCTAATTGAGCGAGTGACACACATGTGATTCAGTTTACAAAGTAGTGCTTTTCATTTACGTTCTTTCGTTGGAAACTTATTCCTGTTAGGAAACTTGTTCCTGTTAGGAACAAGTTAGGGTTAGGGTTAGGGTTAGGGTTAGGGTTAGCGTTAGGGTTAGGGTTAGGGTTAGGGTTAGGGTTAGGGGTTAGGGTTAGGGTTAGGGTTAGGGTTAGGGGTTAGGGTTGGGTTAGGGCCTTAGGGTTAGGGTTAGTGTTAGGGTTATATCACTTTTCAGTTTTCCTGTTATAATAATTGAACAGGCGACACATATGTGAATTAGTCTACAAAGTTGTGCTTTGCGTTTCTGTTCTTTCAATGGAAACTTGTTTCTGTGCCGTACAGTGCGAGATAACACTTTTCAGTTTTCCTGTATTCCTAATTGAGCGAGCGACACACAGGTGATTCTGTTTAAAAGTAGTGCTTTGTTTTTATGTTCTTTCGTTGGAAACTTGTTCTTGTGCTGTACAGTGCGATATATTACTTTTCAGTTTTCCTGTATTCCTAATGAAGCGAGCGACACACATGTGATTTACTTTACAAATTAGTGATTTTCTTTTTTGTTCTTTCATTTGAAACTTGTTCCTGTGCTGTACAATGTGATATATCACTTTTCAGTTTTCCTGTTACAATAATTGAACAGGCGACACGTATGTGAATTAGTTTACAAAGTTGTGCTTTGCGTTTCTGTTCTTTCGATGGAAACATGTTCCTGTGCTGTACAGTGTGTTATATCACTTTTCAGTTTTCCTCTTATAATAATTAAACAAGCGACACGTATGTCATTTAGTTTACAAAGTCGTGTTTGCGTTTCTGTTCTTTCTTTGGAAACTTGTTTCTGTGCCATACAGTGTGAGATAACACTTTCGGTTTCCCTGTATTCCTAATTGAGCGAGCGACACACATGTGATTTAGTTTACAAAGTAGTGTTTTGGGTTTCTGTTCTTCTTGGAAAATTGTTTCAGTGCTGTACAGTGTGATATATCACTTTTCAGTTTTCCTGTTGTAATAATTGAATGGGCGACACGTATGTGATTTAGTTTACAAAGTTGTGCTTTGCTTTTCTGTTCTTTCGATGGAAACTAGTTTCTGTGCCGTACAGTGAGAGATAACACTTTTCGGTTTTCCTGTATTCCTAATTGAGCGAGTGACACACATGTGATTCAGTTTACAAAGTAGTGCTTTTCATTTACGTTCTTTCGTTGGAAACTTGTTCCTGTTAGGAACAAGTTAGGGTTAGGGTTAGGGTTAGGGTTAGGGTTAGGTTAGGGCTGGGTAAGGGATAGGGTTAGGGTTAGGGTTAGGGGTTAGGGTTAGGGTTAGGGTTAGGGTTAGGGTTAGGGTTAGGGGTTAGGGTTAGTGTTAGTGTTAGGGCCTTAGGGTTAGGGTTAGTGTTAGGGTTATATCACTTTTCAGTTTTCCTGTTATAATAATTGAACAGGCGACACGTATGTGAATTAGTTTACAAAGTTGTGCTTTGCGTTTCTGTTCTTTCAATGGAAACTTGTTTCTGTGCCGTACAGTGCGAGATAACACTTTTCAGTTTTTCTGTATTCCTAATTGAGCAAGCGACACACAGGTGATTCTGTTTAAAAGTAGTGCTTTGCTTTTCTGTTCTTTCGTTGGAAACTTGTTCTTGTGCTGTACAGTGAGATATATTACTTTTCAGTTTTCCTGTATTCCTAATGAAGCGAGCGACACACATGTGATTTAGTGTACAAATTCGTGATTTTCTTTTTTGTTCTTTCATTTGAAACTTGTTCCTGTGCTGTACAATGTGATATATCACTTTTCAGTTTTCCTGTTACAATAATTGAACAGGCGACACGTATGTGAATTAGTTTACAAAGTTGTGTTTTGCGTTTCTGTTCTTTCGATGGAAAAATGTTCCTGTGCTGTACAGTGTGTTATATCACTTTTCAGTTTTCCTCTTATAATAATTGAACAGGCGACACGTATGTGAATTCGTTTACAAAGTTGTGCTTTGCGTTTCTGTTCTTTTGATGGAAACATGTTCCTGTGCTGTACAGTGTGTTATATCACTTTTCAGTTTTCCTCTTATAATAATTGAACAGGCGACACGTATTTCATTTAGTTTACAAAGTTGTGCTTTGCGTTTCTGTTCTTTCTTTGGAAACTTGTTTCTGTGCCATACAGTGTGAGATAACACTTTTCGGTTTCCCTGTATTCCTAATTGAGCGAGCGACACACATGTGATTTAGTTTACAAAGTAGTGTTTTGGGTTTCTGATCTTCTTGGAAAATTGTTTCTGTGCTGTACAGTGTGATATATCACTTTTCAGTTTTCCTGCTGTAATAATTGAATGGGCGACACGTATCTGATTTAGTTTACAAAGTTGTGCTTTGCTTTTCTGTTCTTTCGATGAAAACTAGTTTCTGTGCATTACAGTGCGAGATAACACTTTTCGGTTTTCCTGTATTCCTAATTGAGCGAGTGACACATATGTGATTCAGTTTACAAAGTAGTGCTTTTCATTTACGTTCTTTCGTGGAAACTTATTCCTGTTAGGAACAAGTTAGGGTTAGGGTTAGGGTTAGGGTTAGGGTTAGGGTTAGGGCTGGGTAAGGGATAGGGTTAGCGTTAGGGTTAGGGTTAGGTTTAGGGTTAGGGGTTAGGGTTAGGGTTAGGGTTAGGGTTAGGGTTAGGGGTTAGGGTTAGTGTTAGGGTTAGGGCCTTAGAGTTAGGGTTAGTGTTACGGTTATATCACTTTTCAGTTTTCCTGTAATAATAATTGAACAGGCAACACGTATGTGAATTAGTTTACAAAGTTGTGCTTTGCGTTTCTGTTCTTTCGATGGAAACATGTTCCTGTGCTGTACAGTGTGTTATATCACTTTTCAGTTTTCCTCTTATACTAATTAAACAGGCGACACGTATGTCATTTAGTTTACAAAGTTGTGCTTTCCGTTTCTGTTCTTTCTTTGGAAACTTGTTTCTGTGCCATACAGTGTGAGATAACACTTTTCGGTTTCCCTGTATTCCTAATTGAGCAAGCGACACACATGTGATTTAGTTTACAAAGTAGTGCTTTTGGTTTCTGTTCTTCTTGGAAACTTGTTTCTGTGCTGTACAGTGTGATATATCACTTTTCAGTTTTCCTGTTGTAGTAATTGAACGGGCGACATGTATGTGATTTAGTTTGCAAAGTTGTGCTTTGCTTTTCTGTTCTTTCGATGGAAACTAGTTTCTGTGCCGTACAGTGCGAGATAACACTTTTCGGTATTCCTGTATTCCTAATTGAGCGAGTGACACACATGTGATTCAGTTTACAAAGTAGTGCTTTTTATTTACGTTCTTTCGTTGGAAACTTGTTCCTGTTAGGAACAAGTTAGGGTTAGGGTTAGAGTTAGGGTTAGGGTTAGGGTTAGGGTTAGGGTTAGGGCTGGGTAAGGGTTAGGGTTAGTGTTAGGGTTAGGGTTAGGGTTAGGGTTAGGGTTAGGGTTAGGTTTAGGGGTTAGGGTTAGGGTTAGGGTTAGGGTTAGGGGTTAGGGTTAGGGTTAGGGTTAGGGCCTTAGGGTTAGGGTTAGGGTTAGGGTTATATCACTTTTCAGTTTTCCTGTTATGATAATTGAACAGGCGACACATATGTGAATTAGTTTACAAAGTTGTGCTTTGCGTTTCTGTTCTTTCAATGGAAACTTGTTTCTGTGCCGTACAGTGTGAGATAACACTTTTCAGTTTTCCTGTATTCCTAATTGAGCGAGCAACACACAGGTGATTCTGTTTAAAAGTAGTGCTTTGCTTTTCTGTTCTATCGTTGGAAACTTGTTCTTGTGCTGTACAGTGAGATATATTACTTTTCAGTTTTCCTGTATTCCTAATGGAGCGAGCAACACACATGTGACTTAGTTTGCAAATTAGAGATTTTCTTATTTGTTCTTTCATTTGAAACTTGTTCCTGTGCTGTACAATGTGATATATCACTTTTCAGTTTTCCTGTTATAATAATTGAACAGGCGACACGTATGTGAATTAGTTTACAAAGTTGTGCTTTGCGTTTCTGTTCTTTCGATGGAAACATGTTCCTGTGCTGTACAGTGTGTTATATCACTTTTCAGTTTTCCTCTTATAATAATTGAACAGGCGACACGTATGTGAATTAGTTTACAAAGTTGTGCTTTGCGTTTCTGTTCTTTCTTTGGAAACTTGTTTCTGTGCCATACAGTGTGAGATAACACTTTCGGTTTCCCTGTATTCCTAATTGAGCGAGCGACACACATGTGATTTAGTTTCCAAAGTAGTGCTTTTGGTTTCTGTTCTTCTTGGAAACTTGTTTCTGTGCTGTACAGTGTGATATATCACTTTTCAGTTTTCCTGTTGTAATAATTGAATGGGCGACACGTATGTGATTTAGTTTACAAAGTTGTGCTTTGCTTTTCTGTTCTTTCGATGGAAACTAGTTTCTGTGCCGTACAGTGCGAGATAACACTTTTCGGTTTTCCTGTATTCCAAATTGAGCGAGTGACACACATGTGATTCAGTTTACAAAGTAGTGCTTTTCATTTACGTTCTTTCGTTGGAAACTTGTTCCTGTTAGGAACAATTTAGGGTTAGGGTTAGGGTTAGGGTTAGGGTTAGGTTAGGGCTGGGTAAGGGATAGGGTTAGGGTTAGGGTTAGGGGTTAGGGTTAGGGTTAGGGTTAGGGTTAGGGTTAGGGGTTAGGGTTAGTGCCTTAGGGTTAGGGTTAGTGTTAGGGTTATATCACTTTTCAGTTTTCCTGTTATAATAATTGAACAGGCGACACGTATGTGAATTAGTTTACAAAGTTGTGCTTTGCGTTTCTGTTCTTTCAATGGAAACTTGTTTCTGTACCGTACAGTGCGAGATAACACTTTTCAGTTTTCCTGTATTCCTAATTGAGCGAGCGACACAGAGGTGATTCTGTTTAAAAGTAGTGCTTTGCTTTTCTGTTCTTTCGTTGGAAACTTGTTCTTGTGCTGTACAGTGAGATATATTACTTTTCAGTTTTCCTGTATTCCTAATGAAGCGAGCGACACACATGTGATTTAGTGTACAAATTAGTGATTTTCTTTTTTGTTCTTTCATTTGAAACTTGTTCCTGTGCTGTACAATGTGATATATCACTTTTCAGTTTTCCTGTTACAATAATTGAACAGGCGACACGTATGTGAATTAGTTTACAAAGTTGTGTTTTGCGTTTCTGTTCTTTCGATGGAAACATGTTCCTGTGCTGTACAGTGTGTTATATCACTTTTCAGTATTCCTCTTATAATAATTGAACAGGCGACACGTATGTGAATTCGTTTACAAAGTTGTGCTTTGCGTTTCTGTTCTTTTGATGGAAACATGTTCCTGTGCTGTACAGTGTGTTATATCACTTTTCAGTTTTCCTCTTATAGTAATTGAACAGGCGACACGTATTTCATTTAGTTTACAAAGTTGTGCTTTGCGTTTCTGTTCTTTCTTTGGAAACTTGTTTCTGTGCCATACAGTGTGAGATAACACTTTTCGGTTTCCCTATATTCCTAATTGAGCGAGCGACACACATGTGATTTAGTTTACAAAGTAGTGTTTTGGGTTTCTGATCTTCTTGGAAAATTGTTTCTGTGCTGTACAGTGTGATATATCACTTTTCAGTTTTCCTGCTGTA
Source organism: Meriones unguiculatus (assembly GCF_030254825.1). Classification (NCBI taxonomy): domain Eukaryota; kingdom Metazoa; phylum Chordata; class Mammalia; order Rodentia; family Muridae; genus Meriones; species Meriones unguiculatus. The sequence goes on along the minus strand of NC_083364.1, from coordinate 2,665,276 downwards.
ATAATTGAATGGGCGACACGTATCTGATTTAGTTTACAAAGTTGTGCTTTGCTTTTCTGTTCTTTCGATGAAAACTAGTTTCTGTGCATTACAGTTCGAGATAACACTTTTCGGTTTTCCTGTATTCCTAATTGAGCGAGTGACACATATGTGATTCAGTTTACAAAGTAGTGCTTTTCATTTACGTTCTTTCGTGGAAACTTGTTCCTGTTAGGAACAAGTTAGGGTTAGGGTTAGGGTTAGGGTTAGGGTTAGGGTTAGGGTTAGGGCTGGGTAAGGGATAGGGTTAGCGTTAGGGTTAGGGTTAGGTTTAGGGTTAGGGGTTAGGGTTAGGGTTAGGGTTAGGGTTAGGGTTAGGGGTTAGGGTTAGGGTTAGGGTTAGGGCCTTAGAGTTAGGGTTAGTGTTAGGGTTATATCACTTTTCAGTTTTCCTGTAATAATAATTGAACAGGCAACACGTATGTGAATTAGTTTACAAAGTTGTGCTTTGCGTTTCTGTTCTTTCGATGGAAACATGTTCCTGTGCTGTACAGTGTGTTATATCACTTTTCAGTTTTCCTCTTATAATAATTAAACAGGCGACACGTATGTCATTTAGTTTACAAAGTTGTGCTTTCCGTTTCTGTTCTTTCTTTGGAAACTTGTTTCTGTGCCATACAGTGTGAGATAACACTTTTCGGTTTCCCTGTATTCCTAATTGAGCGAGCGACACACATGTGATTTAGTTTACAAAGTAGTGCTTTTGGTTTCGGTTCTTCTTGGAAACTTGTTTCTGTGCTGTACAGTGTTATATATCACTTTTCAGTTTTCCTGTTGTAGTAATTGAACGGGCGACATGTATGTGATTTAGTTTGCAAAGTTGTGCTTTGCTTTTCTGTTCTTTCGATGGAAAATAGTTTCTGTGCCGTACAGTGCGAGATAACACTTTTCGGTTTTCCTGTATTCCTAATTGAGCGAGTGACACACATGTGATTCAGTTTACAAAGTAGTGCTTTTCATTTACGTTCTTTCGTTGGAAACTTGTTCCTGTTAGGAACAATTTAGGGTTAGGGTTAGGGTTAGGGTTAGGGTTAGGTTAGGGCTGGGTAAGGGATAGGGTTAGGGTTAGGGTTAGGGGTTAGGGTTAGTGTTAGGGTTAGGGTTAGGGTTAGGGTTAGGGTTAGGGGTTAGGGTTAGTGTTAGGGTTAGGGCCTTAGGGTTAGGGTTAGTGTTAGGGTTATATCACTTTTCAGTTTTCCTGTTATAATAATTGAACAGGCGACACGTATGTGAATTATTTTACAAAGTTGTGCTTTGCGTTTCTGTTCTTTCAATGGAAACTTGTTTCTGTGCCGTACAGTGCGAGATAACACTTTTCAGTTTTCCTGTATTCCTAATTGAGCGAGCGACACACAGGTGATTCTGTTTAAAAGTAGTGCTTTGCTTTTCTGTTCTTTCGTTGGAAACTTGTTCTTGTGCTGTACAGTGAGATATATTACTTTTCAGTTTTCCTGTATTCCTAATGAAGCGAGCGACACACATGTGATTTAGTGTACAAATTAGTGATTTTCTTTTTTGTTCTTTCATTTGAAACTTGTTCCTGTGCTGTACAATGTGATATATCACTTTTCAGTTTTCCTGTTACAATAATTGAACAGGCGACACGTATGTGAATTAGTTTACAAAGTTGTGTTTTGCGTTTCTGTTCTTTCGATGGAAACATGTTCCTGTGCTGTACAGTGTGTTATATCACTTTTCAGTATTCCTCTTATAATAATTGAACAGGCGACACGTATGTGAATTCGTTTACAAAGTTGTGCTTTGCGTTTCTGTTCTTTTGATGGAAACATGTTCCTGTGCTGTACAGTGTGTTATATCACTTTTCAGTTTTCCTCTTATAGTAATTGAACAGGCGACACGTATTTCATTTAGTTTACAAAGTTGTGCTTTGCGTTTCTGTTCTTTCTTTGGAAACTTGTTTCTGTGCCATACAGTGTGAGATAACACTTTTCGGTTTCCCTATATTCCTAATTGAGCGAGCGACACACATGTGATTTAGTTTACAAAGTAGTGTTTTGGGTTTCTGATCTTCTTGGAAAATTGTTTCTGTGCTGTACAGTGTGATATATCACTTTTCAGTTTTCCTGCTGTAATAATTGAATGGGCGACACGTATCTGATTTAGTTTACAAAGTTGTGCTTTGCTTTTCTGTTCTTTCGATGAAAACTAGTTTCTGTGCATTACAGTTCGAGATAACACTTTTCGGTTTTCCTGTATTCCTAATTGAGCGAGTGACACATATGTGATTCAGTTTACAAAGTAGTGCTTTTCATTTACGTTCTTTCGTGGAAACTTGTTCCTGTTAGGAACAAGTTAGGGTTAGGGTTAGGGTTAGGGTTAGGGTTAGGGTTAGGGTTAGGGCTGGGTAAGGGATAGGGTTAGCGTTAGGGTTAGGGTTAGGTTTAGGGTTAGGGGTTAGGGTTAGGGTTAGGGTTAGGGTTAGGGTTAGGGGTTAGGGTTAGGGTTAGGGTTAGGGCCTTAGAGTTAGGGTTAGTGTTAGGGTTATATCACTTTTCAGTTTTCCTGTAATAATAATTGAACAGGCAACACGTATGTGAATTAGTTTACAAAGTTGTGCTTTGCGTTTCTGTTCTTTCGATGGAAACATGTTCCTGTGCTGTACAGTGTGTTATATCACTTTTCAGTTTTCCTCTTATAATAATTAAACAGGCGACACGTATGTCATTTAGTTTACAAAGTTGTGCTTTCCGTTTCTGTTCTTTCTTTGGAAACTTGTTTCTGTGCCATACAGTGTGAGATAACACTTTTCGGTTTCCCTGTATTCCTAATTGAGCGAGCGACACACATGTGATTTAGTTTACAAAGTAGTGCTTTTGGTTTCGGTTCTTCTTGGAAACTTGTTTCTGTGCTGTACAGTGTTATATATCACTTTTCAGTTTTCCTGTTGTAGTAATTGAACGGGCGACATGTATGTGATTTAGTTTGCAAAGTTGTGCTTTGCTTTTCTGTTCTTTCGATGGAAAATAGTTTCTGTGCCGTACAGTGCGAGATAACACTTTTCGGTTTTCCTGTATTCCTAATTGAGCGAGTGACACACATGTGATTCAGTTTACAAAGTAGTGCTTTTCATTTACGTTCTTTCGTTGGAAACTTGTTCCTGTTAGGAACAATTTAGGGTTAGGGTTAGGGTTAGGGTTAGGGTTAGGTTAGGGCTGGGTAAGGGATAGGGTTAGGGTTAGGGTTAGGGGTTAGGGTTAGTGTTAGGGTTAGGGTTAGGGTTAGGGTTAGGGTTAGGGGTTAGGGTTAGTGTTAGGGTTAGGGCCTTAGGGTTAGGGTTAGTGTTAGGGTTATATCACTTTTCAGTTTTCCTGTTATAATAATTGAACAGGCGACACGTATGTGAATTATTTTACAAAGTTGTGCTTTGCGTTTCTGTTCTTTCAATGGAAACTTGTTTCTGTGCCGTACAGTGCGAGATAACACTTTTCAGTTTTCCTGTATTCCTAATTGAGCGAGCGACACACAGGTGATTCTGTTTAAAAGTAGTGCTTTGCTTTTCTGTTCTTTCGTTGGAAACTTGTTCTTGTGCTGTACAGTGAGATATATTACTTTTCAGTTTTCCTGTATTCCTAATGAAGCGAGCGACACACATGTGATTTAGTGTACAAATTAGTGATTTTCTTTTTTGTTCTTTCATTTGAAACTTGTTCCTGTGCTGTACAATGTGATATATCACTTTTCAGTTTTCCTGTTACAATAATTGAACAGGCGACACGTATGTGAATTAGTTTACAAAGTTTTGTTTTGCGTTTCTGTTCTTTCGATGGAAACATGTTCCTGTGCTGTACAGTGTGTTATATCACTTTTCAGTTTTCCTCTTATAATAATTGAACAGGCGACACGTATGTGAATTCGTTTACAAAGTTGTGCTTTGCGTTTCTGTTCTTTTGATGGAAACATGTTCCTGTGCTGTACAGTGTGTTATATCACTTTTCAGTTTTCCTCTTATAATAATTGAACAGGCGACACGTATTTCATTTAGTTTACAAAGTTGTGCTTTGCGTTTCTGTTCTTTCTTTGGAAACTTGTTTCTGTGTCATACAGTGTGAGATAACACTTTTCGGTTTCCCTGTATTCCTAATTGAGCGAGCGACACACATGTGATTTAGTTTACAAAGTAGTGTTTTGGGTTTCTGTTCTTCTTGGAAAATTGTTTCTGTGCTGTACAGTGTGATATATCACTTTTCAGTTTTCCTGCTGTAATAATTGAATGGGCGACACGTATCTGATTTAGTTTACAAAGTTGTGCTTTGCTTTTCTGTTCTTTCGATGAAAACTAGTTTCTGTGCATTACAGTGCGAGATAACACTTTTCGGTTTTCCTGTATTCCTAATTGAGCGAGTGACACATATGTGATTCAGTTTACAAAGTAGTGCTTTTCATTTACGTTCTTTCGTGGAAACTTGTTCCTGTTAGGAACAAGTTAGGGTTAGGGTTAGGGTTAGGGTTAGGGTTAGGGTTAGGGTTAGGGTTAGGGCTGGGTAAGGGATAGGGTTAGCGTTAGGGTTAGGGTTAGGTTTAGGGTTAGGGGTTAGGGTTAGGGTTAGGGTTAGGGTTAGGGTTAGGGGTTAGGGTTAGTGTTAGGGTTAGGGTTAGGGTTAGGGTTAGGGTTAGGGTTAGGGCTGGGTAAGGGTTAGGGTTAGCGTTATGGTTAGGGTTAGGGTTAGGGTTAGGGTTAGGGTTAGGGTTAGGGGTTAGGGTTAGGGTTAGGGTTAGGGTTAGGGTTAGAGTTAGCGTTAGGGTTAGGGTTAGGGTTAGGGTTATATCACTTTTCAGTTTTCCTGTTATAATAATTGAACAGGCGACACATATGTGAATTAGTTTAAAAGTTGTGCTTTGCGTTTCTGTTCTTTCAATGGAAACTTGTTTCTGTGCCGTACAGTGCGAGATAACACTTTTCAGTTTTCCTGTATTCCTAATTGAGCGAGCAACACACAGGTGATTCTGTTTAAAAGTAGTGCTTTGCTTTTCTGTTCTTTCATTGGGAACTTGTTCTTGTGCTGTACAGTGAGATATATTACTGTTCAGTTTTCCTGTATTCCTAATGGAGCGAGCGACACACATGTGATTTAATTTACAAATTAGTGATTTTCTTTTTTGTTCTTTCATTTGAAACTTGTTCCTGTGCTGTACAATGTGATATATCACTTTTCAGTTTTCCTGTTATAATAATTGAACAGGCGACACGTATGTGAATTAGTTTACAAAGTTGTGCTTTGCGTTTCTGTTCTTTCGATGGAAACATGTTCCTGTGCTGTACAGTGTGTTATATCACTTTTCAGTTTTCCTCTTATAATAATTGAACAGGCGACACGTATGTCATTTAGTTTACAAAGTTGTGCTTTGCGTTTCTGTTCTTTCTTTGGAAACTTGTTTCTGTGCCATACAGTGTGAGATAACACTTTTCGGTTTCCCTGTATTCCTAATTGAGCGAGCGACACACATGTGATTTAGTTTACAAAGTAGTGTTTTGGGTTTCTGATCTTCTTGGAAAATTGTTTCTGTGCTGTACAGTGTGATATATCACTTTTCAGTTTTCCTGCTGTAATAATTGAATGGGCGACACGTATCTGATTTAGTTTACAAAGTTGTGCTTTGCTTTTCTGTTCTTTCGATGAAAACTAGTTTCTGTGCATTACAGTGCGAGATAACACTTTTCGGTTTTCCTGTATTCCTAATTGAGCGAGTGACACACATGTGATTCAGTTTACAAAGTAGTGCTTTTCATTTACGTTCTTTCGTGGAAACTTGTTCCTGTTAGGAACAAGTTAGGGTTAGGGTTAGGGTTAGGGTTAGGGTTAGGGTTAGGGTTAGGGTTAGGGCTGGGTAAGGGATAGGGTTAGCGTTAGGGTTAGGGTTAGGTTTAGGGTTAGGGGTTAGGGTTAGGGTTAGTGTTAGGGTTATATCACTTTTCAGTTTTCCTGTTATAATAATTGAACAGGCGACACGTATGTGAATTAGTTTACAAAGTTGTGCTTTGCGTTTCTGTTCTTTCAATGGAAACTTGTTTCTGTGCCGTACAGTGCGAGATAACACTTTTCAGTTTTCCTGTATTCCTAATTGAGCGAGCGACACACAGGTGATTCTGTTTAAAAGTAGTGCTTTGCTTTTCTGTTCTTTCGTTGGAAACTTGTTCTTGTGCTGTACAGTGAGATATATTACTTTTCAGTTTTCCTGTATTCCTAATGAAGCGAGCGACACACATGTGATTTAGTGTACAAATTAGTGATTTTCTTTTTTGTTCTTTCATTTGAAACTTGTTCCTGTGCTGTACAATGTGATATATCACTTTTCAGTTTTCCTGTTACAATAATTGAACAGGCGACACGTATGTGAATTAGTTTACAAAGTTGTGTTTTGCGTTTCTGTTCTTTCGATGGAAAAATGTTCCTGTGCTGTACAGTGTGTTATATCACTTTTCAGTTTTCCTCTTATAATAATTGAACAGGCGACACGTATGTGAATTCGTTTACAAAGTTGTGCTTTGCGTTTCTGTTCTTTTGATGGAAACATGTTCCTGTGCTGTACAGTGTGTTATATCACTTTTCAGTTTTCCTCTTATAATAATTGAACAGGCGACACGTATTTCATTTAGTTTACAAAGTTGTGCTTTGCGTTTCTGTTCTTTCTTTGGAAACTTGTTTCTGTGCCATACAGTGTGAGATAACACTTTTCGGTTTCCCTGTATTCCTAATTGAGCGAGCGACACACATGTGATTTAGTTTACAAAGTAGTGTTTTGGGTTTCTGATCTTCTTGGAAAATTGTTTCTGTGCTGTACAGTGTGATATATCACTTTTCAGTTTTCCTGCTGTAATAATTGAATGGGCGACACGTATCTGATTTAGTTTACAAAGTTGTGCTTTGCTTTTCTGTTCTTTCGATGAAAACTAGTTTCTGTGCATTACAGTGCGAGATAACACTTTTCGGTTTTCCTGTATTCCTAATTGAGCGAGTGACACATATGTGATTCAGTTTACAAAGTAGTGCTTTTCATTTACGTTCTTTCGTGGAAACTTGTTCCTGTTAGGAAACTTGTTCCTGTTAGGAACAAGTTAGGGTTAGGGTTAGGGTTAGGGTTAGGGTTAGGGTTAGGGTTAGGGTTAGGGCTGGGTAAGGGATAGGGTTAGCGTTAGGGTTAGGGTTAGGTTTAGGGTTAGGGGTTAGGGTTAGGGTTAGGGTTAGGGTTAGGGTTAGGGTTAGGTGTTAGGGTTAGTGTTAGGGTTAGGGCCTTAGAGTTAGGGTTAGTGTTAGGGTTATATCACTTTTCAGTTTTCCTGTAATAATAATTGAACAGGCAACACGTATGTGAATTAGTTTACAAAGTTGTGCTTTGTGTTTCTGTTCTTTCGATGGAAACATGTTCCTGTGCTGTACAGTGTGTTATATCACTTTTCAGTTTTCCTCTTATAATAATTAAACAGGCGACACGTATGTCATTTAGTTTACAAAGTTGTGCTTTCCGTTTCTGTTCTTTCTTTGGAAACTTTTTTCTGTGCCATACAGTGTGAGATAACACTTTTTGGTTTCCCTGTATTCCTAATTGAGCGAGTGACACACATGTGATTCAGTTTACAAAGTAGTGCTTTTTATTTACGTTCTTTCGTTGGAAACTTGTTCCTGTTAGGAACAAGTTAGGGTTAGGGTTAGAGTTAGGGTTAGGGTTAGGGTTAGGGTTAGGGTTAGGGTTAGGGCTGGGTAAGGGTTAGGGTTAGCGTTAGGGTTAGGGTTAGGGTTAGGGTTAGGGTTAGGGGTTAGGGTTAGGGTTAGGGTTAGGTTAGGGCTGGGTAAGGGATAGGGTTAGTGTTAGGGTTAGGGCCTTAGGGTTAGGGTTAGTGTTAGGGTTATATCACTTTTCAGTTTTCCTGTTATAATAATTGAACAGGCGACACGTATGTGAATTAGTTTACAAAGTTGTGCTTTGCGTTTCTGTTCTTTCAATGGAAACTTGTTTCTGTGCCGTACAGTGCGAGATAACACTTTTCAGTTTTCCTGTATTCCTAATTGAGCGAGCGACACACAGGTGATTCTGTTTAAAAGGAGTGCTTTGCTTTTCTGTTCTTTCGTTGGAAACTTGTTCTTGTGCTGTACAGTGAGATATATTACTTTTCAGTTTTCCTGTATTCCTAATGAAGCGAGCGACACACATGTGATTTAGTGTACAAATTAGTGATTTTCTTTTTTGTTCTTTCATTTGAAACTTGTTCCTGTGCTGTACAATGTGATATATCACTTTTCAGTTTTCCTGTTACAATAATTGAACAGGCGACACGTATGTGAATTAGTTTACAAAGTTGTGTTTTGCGTTTCTGTTCTTTCGATGGAAAAATGTTCCTGTGCTGTACAGTGTGTTATATCACTTTTCAGTTTTCCTCTTATAATAATTGAACAGGCGACACGTATGTGAATTCGTTTACAAAGTTGTGCTTTGCGTTTCTGTTCTTTTGATGGAAACATGTTCCTGTGCTGTACAGTGTGTTATATCACTTTTCAGTTTTCCTCTTATAATAATGAACAGGCGACATGTATTTCATTTAGTTTACAAAGTTGTGCTTTGCGTTTCTGTTCTTTCTTTGGAAACTTGTTTCTGTGCCATACAGTGTGAGATAACACTTTTCGGTTTCCCTGTATTCCTAATTGAGCGAGCGACACACATGTGATTTAGTTTACAAAGTAGTGTTTTGGGTTTCTGATCTTCTTGGAAAATTGTTTCTGTGCTGTACAGTGTGATATATCACTTTTCAGTTTTCCTGCTGTAATAATTGAATGGGCGACACGTATCTGATTTAGTTTACAAAGTTGTGCTTTGCTTTTCTGTTCTTTCGATGAAAACTAGTTTCTGTGCATTACAGTGCGAGATAACACTTTTCGGTTTTCCTGTATTCCTAATTGAGCGAGTGACACATATGTGATTCAGTTTACAAAGTAGTGCTTTTCATTTACGTTCTTTCGTGGAAACTTGTTCCTGTTAGGAACAAGTTAGGGTTAGGGTTAGGGTTAGGGTTAGGGTTAGGGTTAGGGTTAGGGCTGGGTAAGGGATAGGGTTAGCGTTAGGGTTAGGGTTAGGTTTAGGGTTAGGGGTTAGGGTTAGGGTTAGGGTTAGGGTTAGGGTTAGGGGTTAGGGTTAGGGTTAGGGTTAGGGCCTTAGAGTTAGGGTTAGTGTTAGGGTTATATCACTTTTCAGTTTTCCTGTAATAATAATTGAACAGGCAACACGTATGTGAATTCGTTTACAAAGTTGTGCTTTGCGTTTCTGTTCTTTTGATGGAAACATGTTCCTGTGCTGTACAGTGTGTTATATCACTTTTCAGTTTTCCTCTTATAATAATTGAACAGGCGACATGTATTTCATTTAGTTTACAAAGTTGTGCTTTGCGTTTCTGTTCTTTCTTTGGAAACTTGTTTCTGTGCCATACAGTGTGAGATAACACTTTTCGGTTTCCCTGTATTCCTAATTGAGCGAGCGACACACATGTGATTTAGTTTACAAAGTAGTGTTTTGGGTTTCTGATCTTCTTGGAAAATTGTTTCTGTGCTGTACAGTGTGATATATCACTTTTCAGTTTTCCTGCTGTAATAATTGAATGGGCGACACGTATCTGATTTAGTTTACAAAGTTGTGCTTTGCTTTTCTGTTCTTTCGATGAAAACTAGTTTCTGTGCATTACAGTGCGAGATAACACTTTTCGGTTTTCCTGTATTCCTAATTGAGCGAGTGACACATATGTGATTCAGTTTACAAAGTAGTGCTTTTCATTTACGTTCTTTCGTGGAAACTTGTTCCTGTTAGGAACAAGTTAGGGTTAGGGTTAGGGTTAGGGTTAGGGTTAGGGTTAGGGCTGGGTAAGGGATAGGGTTAGCGTTAGGGTTAGGGTTAGGTTTAGGGTTAGGGGTTAGGGTTAGGGTTAGGGTTAGGGTTAGGGTTAGGGGTTAGGGTTAGGGTTAGGGTTAGGGCCTTAGAGTTAGGGTTAGTGTTAGGGTTATATCACTTTTCAGTTTTCCTGTAATAATAATTGAACAGGCAACACGTATGTGAATTAGTTTACAAAGTTGTGCTTTGCGTTTCTGTTCTTTCGATGGAAACATGTTCCTGTGCTGTACAGTGTGTTATATCACTTTTCAGTTTTCCTCTTATAATAATTAAACAGGCGACACGTATGTCATTCAGTTTACAAAGTTGTGCTTTCCGTTTCTGTTCTTTCTTTGGAAACTTGTTTCTGTGCCATACAGTGTGAGATAACACTTTTCGGTTTCCCTGTATTCCTAATTGAGCGAGCGACACACATGTGATTTAGTTTACAAAGTAGTGCTTTTGGTTTCGGTTCTTCTTGGAAACTTGTTTCTGTGCTGTACAGTGTGATATATCACTTTTCAGTTTTCCTGTTGTAGTATTGAACGGGCGACATGTGTGTGATTTAGTTTGCAAAGTTGTGCTTTGCTTTTCTGTTTTTTCAATGGAAACTAGTTTCTGTGCCGTACAGTGCGAGATAACACTTTTCTGTATTCCTGTATTCCTAATTGAGCGAGTGACACACATGTGATTCAGTTTACAAAGTAGTGCTTTTTATTTACGTTCTTTCGTTGGAAACTTGTTCCTGTTAGGAACAAGTTAGGGTTAGGGTTAGAGTTAGGGTTAGGGTTAGGGTTAGGGTTAGGGTTAGGGGTTAGGGTTAGGGTTAGGGTTAGGTTAGGGCTGGGTAAGGGATAGGGTTAGTGTTAGGGTTAGGGCCTTAGGGTTAGGGTTAGTGTTAGGGTTATATCACTTTTCAGTTTTCCTGTTATAATAATTGAACAGGCGACACGTATGTGAATTAGTTTACAAAGTTGTGCTTTTTGTTTCTGTTCTTTCAATGGAAACTTGTTTCTGTGCCGTACAGTGCGAGATAACACTTTTCAGTTTTCCTGTATTCCTAATTGAGCGAGCGACACACAGGTGATTCTGTTTAAAAGTAGTGCTTTGCTTTTCTGTTCTTTCGTTGGAAACTTGTTCTTGTGCTGTACAGTGAGATATATTACTTTTCAGTTTTCCTGTATTCCTAATGAAGCGAGCGACACACATGTGATTTAGTGTACAAATTAGTGATTTTCTTTTTTGTTCTTTCATTTGAAACTTGTTCCTGTGCTGTACAATGTGATATATCACTTTTCAGTTTTCCTGTTACAATAATTGAACAGGCGACACGTATGTGAATTAGTTTACAAAGTTGTGTTTTGCGTTTCTGTTCTTTCGATGGAAAAATGTTCCTGTGCTGTACAGTGTGTTATATCACTTTTCAGTTTTCCTCTTATAATAATTGAACAGGCGACACGTATGTGAATTCGTTTACAAAGTTGTGCTTTGCGTTTCTGTTCTTTTGATGGAAACATGTTCCTGTGCTGTACAGTGTGTTATATCACTTTTCAGTTTTCCTCTTATAATAATTGAACAGGCGACATGTATTTCATTTAGTTTACAAAGTTGTGCTTTGCGTTTCTGTTCTTTCTTTGGAAACTTGTTTCTGTGCCATACAGTGTGAGATAACACTTTTCGGTTTCCCTGTATTCCTAATTGAGCGAGCGACACACATGTGATTTAGTTTACAAAGTAGTGTTTTGGGTTTCTGATCTTCTTGGAAAATTGTTTCTGTGCTGTACAGTGTGATATATCACTTTTCAGTTTTCCTGCTGTAATAATTGAATGGGCGACACGTATCTGATTTAGTTTACAATGTTGTGCTTTGCTTTTCTGTTCTTTCGATGAAAACTAGTTTCTGTGCATTACAGTGCGAGATAACACTTTTCGATTTTCCTGTATTCCTAATTGAGCGAGTGACACATATGTGATTCAGTTTACAAAGTAGTGCTTTTCATTTACGTTCTTTCGTGGAAACTTGTTCCTGTTAGGAACAAGTTAGGGTTAGGGTTAGGGTTAGGGTTAGGGTTAGGGTTAGGGCTGGGTAAGGGATAGGGTTAGCGTTAGGGTTAGGGTTAGGTTTAGGGTTAGGGGTTAGGGTTAGGGTTAGGGTTAGGGTTAGGGTTAGGGGTTAGGGTTAGGGTTAGGGTTAGGGCCTTAGAGTTAGGGTTAGTGTTAGGGTTATATCACTTTTCAGTTTTCCTGTAATAATAATTGAACAGGCAACACGTATGTGAATTAGTTTACAAAGTTGTGCTTTGCGTTTCTGTTCTTTCGATGGAAACATGTTCCTGTGCTGTACAGTGTGTTATATCACTTTTCAGTTTTCCTCTTATAATAATTAAACAGGCGACACGTATGTCATTCAGTTTACAAAGTTGTGTTTTCCGTTTCTGTTCTTTCTTTGGAAACTTGTTTCTGTGCCATACAGTGTGAGATAACACTTTTCGGTTTCCCTGTATTCCTAATTGAGCGAGCGACACACATGTGATTTAGTTTACAAAGTAGTGCTTTTGGTTTCGGTTCTTCTTGGAAACTTGTTTCTGTGCTGTACAGTGTGATATATCACTTTTCAGTTTTCCTGTTGTAGTATTGAACGGGCGACATGTGTGTGATTTAGTTTGCAAAGTTGTGCTTTGCTTTTCTGTTCTTTCAATGGAAACTAGTTTCTGTGCCGTACAGTGCGAGATAACACTTTTCTGTATTCCTGTATTCCTAATTGAGCGAGTGACACACATGTGATTCAGTTTACAAAGTAGTGCTTTTTATTTACGTTCTTTCGTTGGAAACTTGTTCCTGTTAGGAACAAGTTAGGGTTAGGGTTAGAGTTAGGGTTAGGGTTAGGGTTAGGGTTAGGGTTAGGGCTGGGTAAGGGTTAGGGTTAGCGTTAGGGTTAGGGTTAGGGTTAGGGTTAGGGTTAGGGGTTAGGGTTAGGGTTAGGGTTAGGGTTAGGTTAGGGCTGGGTAAGGGATAGGGTTAGTGTTAGGGTTAGGGCCTTAGGGTTAGGGTTAGTGTTAGGGTTATATCACTTTTCAGTTTTCCTGTTATAATAATTGAACAGGCGACACGTATGTGAATTAGTTTACAAAGTTGTGCTTTGCGTTTCTGTTCTTTCAATGGAAACTTGTTTCTGTGCCGTACAGTGCGAGATAACACTTTTCAGTTTTCCTGTATTCCTAATTGAGCGAGCGACACACAGGTGATTCTGTTTAAAAGTAGTGCTTTGCTTTTCTGTTCTTTCGTTGGAAACTTGTTCTTGTGCTGTACAGTGAGATATATTACTTTTCAGTTTTCCTGTATTCCTAATGAAGCGAGCGACACACATGTGATTTAGTGTACAAATTAGTGATTTTCTTTTTTGTTCTTTCATTTGAAACTTGTTCCTGTGCTGTACAATGTGATATATCACTTTTCAGTTTTCCTGTTACAATAATTGAACAGGCGACACGTATGTGAATTAGTTTACAAAGTTGTGTTTTGCGTTTCTGTTCTTTCGATGGAAACATGTTCCTGTGCTGTACAGTGTGTTATATCACTTTTCAGTTTTCCTCTTATAATAATTGAACAGGCGACACGTATGTGAATTCGTTTACAAAGTTGTGCTTTGCGTTTCTGTTCTTTTGATGGAAACATGTTCCTGTGCTGTACAGTGTGTTATATCACTTTTCAGTTTTCCTCTTATAATAATTGAACAGGCGACACGTATTTCATTTAGTTTACAAAGTTGTGCTTTGCGTTTCTGTTCTTTCTTTGGAAACTTGTTTCTGTGCCATACAGTGTGAGATAACACTTTTCGGTTTCCCTGTATTCCTAATTGAGCGAGCGACACACATGTGATTTAGTTTACAAAGTAGTGTTTTGGGTTTCTGATCTTCTTGGAAAATTGTTTCTGTGCTGTACAGTGTGATATATCACTTTTCAGTTTTCCTGCTGTAATAATTGAATGGGCGACACGTATCTGATTTAGTTTACAAAGTTGTGCTTTGCTTTTCTGTTCTTTCGATGAAAACTAGTTTCTGTGCATTACAGTGCGAGATAACACTTTTCGGTTTTCCTGTATTCCTAATTGAGCGAGTGACACATATGTGATTCAGTTTACAAAGTAGTGCTTTTCATTTACGTTCTTTCGTGGAAACTTGTTCCTGTTAGGAACAAGTTAGGGTTAGGGTTAGGGTTAGGGGTTAGGGTTAGGGTTAGGGTTAGGTTAGGGCTGGGTAAGGGATAGGGTTAGTGTTAGGGTTAGGGCCTTAGGGTTAGGGTTAGTGTTAGGGTTATATCACTTTTCAGTTTTCCTGTTATAATAATTGAACAGGCGACACGTATGTGAATTATTTACAAAGTTGTGCTTTGCGTTTCTGTTCTTTCAATGGAAACTTGTTTCTGTGCCGTACAGTGCGAGATAACACTTTTCAGTTTTCCTGTATTCCTAATTGAGCGAGCGACACACAGGTGATTCTGTTTAAAAGTAGTGCTTTGCTTTTCTGTTCTTTCGTTGGAAACTTGTTCTTGTGCTGTACAGTGAGATATATTACTTTTCAGTTTTCCTGTATTCCTAATGAAGCGAGCGACACACATGTGATTTAGTGTACAAATTAGTGATTTTCTTTTTTGTTCTTTCATTTGAAACTTGTTCCTGTGCTGTACAATGTGATATATCACTTTTCAGTTTTCCTGTTACAATAATTGAACAGGCGACACGTATGTGAATTAGTTTACAAAGTTGTGTTTTGCGTTTCTGTTCTTTCGATGGAAAAATGTTCCTGTGCTGTACAGTGTGTTATATCACTTTTCAGTTTTCCTCTTATAATAATTGAACAGGCGACACGTATGTGAATTCGTTTACAAAGTTGTGCTTTGCGTTTCTGTTCTTTTGATGGAAACATGTTCCTGTGCTGTACAGTGTGTTATATCACTTTTCAGTTTTCCTCTTATAATAATTGAACAGGCGACATGTATTTCATTTAGTTTACAAAGTTGTGCTTTGCGTTTCTGTTCTTTCTTTGGAAACTTGTTTCTGTGCCATACAGTGTGAGATAACACTTTTCGGTTTCCCTGTATTCCTAATTGAGCGAGCGACACACATGTGATTTAGTTTACAAAGTAGTGTTTTGGGTTTCTAATCTTCTTGGAAA
This sequence comes from Meriones unguiculatus, assembly GCF_030254825.1. Taxonomy (NCBI): domain Eukaryota; kingdom Metazoa; phylum Chordata; class Mammalia; order Rodentia; family Muridae; genus Meriones; species Meriones unguiculatus. The sequence continues at coordinate 2,650,193 of NC_083364.1, read as the reverse complement.
ATTGTTTCTGTGCTGTACAGTGTGATATATCACTTTTCAGTTTTCCTGCTGTAATAATTGAATGGGCGACACGTATCTGATTTAGTTTACAATGTTGTGCTTTGCTTTTCTGTTCTTTCGATGAAAACTAGTTTCTGTGCATTACAGTGCGAGATAACACTTTTCGGTTTTCCTGTATTCCTAATTGAGCGAGTGACACATATGTGATTCAGTTTACAAAGTAGTGCTTTTCATTTACGTTCTTTCGTGGAAACTTGTTCCTGTTAGGAACAAGTTAGGGTTAGGGTTAGGGTTAGGGTTAGGGTTAGGGTTAGGGCTGGGTAAGGGATAGGGTTAGCGTTAGGGTTAGGGTTAGGTTTAGGGTTAGGGGTTAGGGTTAGGGTTAGGGTTAGGGTTAGGGTTAGGGGTTAGGGTTAGGGTTAGGGTTAGGGCCTTAGAGTTAGGGTTAGTGTTAGGGTTATATCACTTTTCAGTTTTCCTGTAATAATAATTGAACAGGCAACACGTATGTGAATTAATTTACAAAGTTGTGCTTTGCGTTTCTGTTCTTTCGATGGAAACATGTTCCTGTGCTGTACAGTGTGTTATATCACTTTTCAGTTTTCCTCTTATAATAATTAAACAGGCGACACGTATGTCATTCAGTTTACAAAGTTGTGCTTTCCGTTTCTGTTCTTTCTTTGGAAACTTGTTTCTGTGCCATACAGTGTGAGATAACACTTTTCGGTTTCCCTGTATTCCTAATTGAGCGAGCGACACACATGTGATTTAGTTTACAAAGTAGTGCTTTTGGTTTCGGTTCTTCTTGGAAACTTGTTTCTGTGCTGTACAGTGTGATATATCACTTTTCAGTTTTCCTGTTGTAGTATTGAACGGGCGACATGTGTGTGATTTAGTTTGCAAAGTTGTGCTTTGCTTTTCTGTTCTTTCAATGGAAACTAGTTTCTGTGCCGTACAGTGCGAGATAACACTTTTCTGTATTCCTGTATTCCTAATTGAGCGAGTGACACACATGTGATTCAGTTTACAAAGTAGTGCTTTTTATTTACGTTCTTTCGTTGGAAACTTGTTCCTGTTAGGAACAAGTTAGGGTTAGGGTTAGAGTTAGGGTTAGGGTTAGGGTTAGGGTTAGGGTTAGGGCTGGGTAAGGGTTAGGGTTAGCGTTAGGGTTAGGGTTAGGGTTAGGGTTAGGGGTTAGGGTTAGGGTTAGGGTTAGGGTTAGGTTAGGGCTGGGTAAGGGATAGGGTTAGTGTTAGGGTTAGGGCCTTAGGGTTAGGGTTAGTGTTAGGGTTATATCACTTTTCAGTTTTCCTGTTATAATAATTGAACAGGCGACACGTATGTGAATTAGTTTACAAAGTTGTGCTTTGCGTTTCTGTTCTTTCAATGGAAACTTGTTTCTGTGCCGTACAGTGCGAGATAACACTTTTCAGTTTTCCTGTATTCCTAATTGAGCGAGCGACACACAGGTGATTCTGTTTAAAAGTAGTGCTTTGCTTTTCTGTTCTTTCGTTGGAAACTTGTTCTTGTGCTGTACAGTGAGATATATTACTTTTCAGTTTTCCTGTATTCCTAATGAAGCGAGCGACACACATGTGATTTAGTGTACAAATTAGTGATTTTCTTTTTTGTTCTTTCATTTGAAACTTGTTCCTGTGCTGTACAATGTGATATATCACTTTTCAGTTTTCCTGTTACAATAATTGAACAGGCGACACGTATGTGAATTAGTTTACAAAGTTGTGTTTTGCGTTTCTGTTCTTTCGATGGAAAAATGTTCCTGTGCTGTACAGTGTGTTATATCACTTTTCAGTTTTCCTCTTATAATAATTGAACAGGCGACACGTATGTGAATTCGTTTACAAAGTTGTGCTTTGCGTTTCTGTTCTTTTGATGGAAACATGTTCCTGTGCTGTACAGTGTGTTATATCACTTTTCAGTTTTCCTCTTATAATAATTGAACAGGCGACACGTATTTCATTTAGTTTACAAAGTTGTGCTTTGCGTTTCTGTTCTTTCTTTGGAAACTTGTTTCTGTGCCATACAGTGTGAGATAACACTTTTCGGTTTCCCTGTATTCCTAATTGAGCGAGCGACACACATGTGATTTAGTTTACAAAGTAGTGTTTTGGGTTTCTGATCTTCTTGGAAAATTGTTTCTGTGCTGTACAGTGTGATATATCACTTTTCAGTTTTCCTGCTGTAATAATTGAATGGGCGACACGTATCTGATTTAGTTTACAAAGTTGTGCTTTGCTTTTCTGTTCTTTCGATGAAAACTAGTTTCTGTGCATTACAGTGCGAGATAACACTTTTCGGTTTTCCTGTATTCCTAATTGAGCGAGTGACACATATGTGATTCAGTTTACAAAGTAGTGCTTTTCATTTACGTTCTTTCGTGGAAACTTGTTCCTGTTAGGAACAAGTTAGGGTTAGGGTTAGGGTTAGGGTTAGGGTTAGGGTTAGGTTTAGGGCTGGGTAAGGGATAGGGTTAGCGTTAGGGTTAGGGTTAGGTTTAGGGTTAGGGGTTAGGGTTAGGGTTAGGGTTAGGGTTAGGGTTAGGGGTTAGGGTTAGTGTTAGGGTTAGGGCCTTAGAGTTAGGGTTAGTGTTAGGGTTATATCACTTTTCAGTTTTCCTGTAATAATAATTGAACAGGCAACACGTATGTGAATTAGTTTACAAAGTTGTGCTTTGCGTTTCTGTTCTTTCGATGGAAACATGTTCCTGTGCTGTACAGTGTGTTATATCACTTTTCAGTTTTCCTCTTATAATAATTGAACAGGCGACACGTATGTCATTTAGTTTACAAAGTTGTGCTTTCCGTTTCTGTTCTTTCTTTGGAAACTTGTTTCTGTGCCATACAGTGTGAGATAACACTTTTCGGTTTCCCTGTATTCCTAATTGAGCGAGCGACACACATGTGATTTAGTTTACAAAGTAGTGCTTTTGGTTTCGGTTCTTCTTGGAAACTTGTTTCTGTGCTGTACAGTGTGATATATCACTTTTCAGTTTTCCTGTTGTAGTAATTGAACGGGCGACATGTATGTGATTTAGTTTGCAAAGTTGTGCATTGCTTTTCTGTTCTTTCGATGGAAACTAGTTTCTGTGCCGTACAGTGCGAGATAACACTTTTCGGTATTCCTGTATTCCTAATTGAGCGAGTGACACACATGTGATTCAGTTTACAAAGTAGTGCTTTTTATTTACGTTCTTTCGTTGGAAACTTGTTCCTGTTAGGAACAAGTTAGGGTTAGGGTTAGAGTTAGGGTTAGGGTTAGGGTTAGGGTTAGGGTTAGGGTTAGGGTTAGGGCTGGGTAAGGGTTAGGGTTAGCGTTACGGTTAGGGTTAGGGTTAGGGTTAGGGTTAGGGGTTAGGGTTAGGGTTAGTGTTAGGGTTAGGGTTAGGGTTAGGGTTAGGGTTAGCGTTAGGGTTAGGGTTAGGGTTAGGTTTATATCACTTTTCAGTTTTCCTGTTATAATAATTGAACAGGCGACACATATGTGAATTAGTTTACAAAGTTGTGCTTTGCGTTTCTGTTCTTTCAATGGAAACTTGTTTCTGTGCCGTACAGTGCGAGATAACACTTTTCAGTTTTCCTGTATTCCTAATTGAGCGAGCAACACACAGGTGATTCTGTTTAAAAGTAGTGCTTTGGTTTTCTGTTCTTTCATTGGGAACTTGTTCTTGTGCTGTACAGTGAGATATATTACTTTCAGTTTTCCTGTATTCCTAATGGAGCGAGCGACACACATGTGATTTAATTTACAAATTAGTGATTTTCTTTTTTGTTCTTTCATTTGAAACTTGTTCCTGTGCTGTACAATGTGATATATCACTTTTCAGTTTTCCTGTTATAATAATTGAACAGGCGACACGTATGTGAATTAGTTTACAAAGTTGTGCTTTGCGTTTCTGTTCTTTCGATGGAAACATGTTCCTGTGCTGTACAGTGTGTTATATCACTTTTCAGTTTTCCTCTTATAATAATTGAACAGGCGACACGTATGTCATTTAGTTTACAAAGTTGTGCTTTGCGTTTCTGTTCTTTCTTTGGAAACTTGTTTCTGTGCCATACAGTGTGAGATAACACTTTTCGGTTTCCCTATATTCCTAATTGAGCGAGCGACACACATGTGATTTAGTTTACAAAGTAGTGCTTTTGGTTTCTGTTCTTCTTGGAAACTTGTTTCTGTGCTGTACAGTGTGATATATCACTTTTCAGTTTTCCTGTTATAATAATTGAACAGGCGACACGTATGTGATTTAGTTTACAAAGTTGTGCTTTGCTTTTCTGTTCTTTCGATGGAAACTAGTTTCTGTGCCATACAGTGCGAGATAACACTTTTCGGTTTTCCTGTATTCCTAATTGAGCGAGTGACACACATGTGATTCAGTTTACAAAGTAGTGCTTTTCATTTACATTCTTTCGTTGGAAACTTGTCCCTGTTAGGAAACTTGTTCCTGTTAGGAACAAGTTAGGGTTAGGGTTAGGGTTAGGGTTAGGGTTAGGGTTAGGGTTAGCGTTAGGGTTAGGGTTAGGGTTAGGGTTAGGGTTAGGGTTACGGGTTAGGGTTAGGATTAGGGTTAGGGTTAGGGGTTAGGGTTAGGGTTAGGGCCTTAGGGTTAGGGTTAGGGTTAGGGTTATATCCCTTTTCAGTTTTCCTGTTATAATAATTGAACAGGCGACACGTATGTGAATTAGTTTACAAAGTTGTGCTTTGCGTTTTTGTTCTTTCGATGGAAACATGTTCCTGTGCTGTACAGTGTGTTATATCACTTTTCAGTTTTCCTCTTATAATAATTAAACAGGCGACACGTGTGTCATTTAGTTTACAAAGTTGTGCTTTCCGTTTCTGTTCTTTCTTTGGAAACTTGTTTCTGTGCCATACAGTGTGAGATAACACTTTTCGGTTTCCCTTTATTCTTAATTGAGCGAGCGACACCCATGTGATTTAGTTTACAAAGTAGTGTTTTGGGTTTCTGATCTTCTTGGAAACTTGTTTCTGAGCTGTACAGTGTGATATATAACTTTTCAGTTTTCCTGTTGTAATAATTGAATGGGCGACACGTATGTGATTTAGTTTACAAAGTTGTGCTTTGCTTTTCTGTTCTTTCGATGGAAACTAGTTTCTGTGCATTACAGTGCGAGATAACACTTTTCGGTTTTCCTGTATTCCTAATTGAGCGAGTGACACACATGTGATTCAGTTTACAAAGTAGTGCTTTTCATTTACATTCTTTCGTTGGGAACAAGTTAGGGTTAGGGTTAGGGTTAGAGTTAGGGTTAGGGCCTTAAGGTTAGGGTTAGTGTTAGGGTTATATCACTTTTCAGTTTTCCTGTTATAATAATTGAACAGGCGACACGTATGTGAATTAGTTTACAAAGTTGTGCTTTGCGTTTCTGTTCTTTCGATGGAAACATGTTCCTGTGCTGTACGGTGTGTTATATCACTTTTCAGTTTTCCACTTATAATAATTAAACAGGCGACACGTATGTCATTTAGTTTACAAAGTTGTGCTTTCCGTTTCTGTTCTTTCTTTGGAAACTTGTTTCTGTGCCATACAGTGTGAGATAACACTTTTCGGTTTCCCTGTATTCCTAATTGAGCGAGCGACACACATGTGATTTAGTTAACAAAGTAGTGCTTTTGGTTTCTGTTCTTCTTGGAAACTTGTTTCTGTGCTCTACACTGTGATATATCACTTTTCAGTTTTCCTGTTGTAATAATTGAACGGGCGACATGTATGTGATTTAGTTTACAAAGTTGTGCTTTGCTTTTCTGTTCTTTCGATGGAAACTAGTTTCTGTGCCGTACAGTGCGAGATAACACTTTTCGGTATTCCTGTATTCCTAATTGAGCGAGTGACACACATGTGATTCAGTTTACAAAGTAGTGCTTTTCATTTACGTTCTTTCGTTGGAAACTTGTTCCTGTTAGGAACAAGTTAGGGTTAGGGTTAGAGTTAGGGTTAGGGTTAGGGTTAGGGTTAGGGTTAGGGCTGGGTAAGGGATAGGGTTAGCGTTACGGTTAGGGTTAGGGTTAGGGTTAGGGTTAGGGGTTAGGGTTAGGGTTAGGGTTAGGGTTAGGGTTAGGGTTAGGGTTAGCGTTAGGGTTAGGGTTAGGGTTAGGTTATATCACTTTTCAGTTTTCCTGTTATAATAATTGAACAGGCGACACATATGTGAATTAGTTTACAAAGTTGTGCTTTGCGTTTCTGTTCTTTCAATGGAAACTTGTTTCTGTGCCGTACAGTGCGAGATAACACTTTTCAGTTTTCCTGTATTCCTAATTGAGCGAGCAACACACAGGTGATTCTGTTTAAAAGTAGTGCTTTGCTTTTCTGTTCTTTCATTGGGAACTTGTTCTTGTGCTGTACAGTGAGATATATTACTGTTCAGTTTTCCTGTATTCCTAATGGAGCGAGCGACACACATGTGATTTAATTTACAAATTAGTGATTTTCTTTTTTGTTCTTTCATTTGAAACTTGTTCCTGTGCTGTACAATGTGATATATCACTTTTCAGTTTTCCTGTTATAATAATTGAACAGGCGACACGTATGTGAATTAGTTTACAAAGTTGTGCTTTGCGTTTCTGTTCTTTCGATGGAAACATGTTCCTGTGCTGTACAGTGTGTTATATCACTTTTCAGTTTTCCTCTTATAATAATTGAACAGGCGACACGTATGTCATTTAGTTTACAAAGTTGTGCTTTGCGTTTCTGTTCTTTCTTTGGAAACTTGTTTCTGTGCCATACAGTGTGAGATAACACTTTTCGGTTTCCTATATTCCTAATTGAGCGAGCGACACACATGTGATTTAGTTAACAAAGTAGTGCTTTTGGTTTCTGTTCTTCTTGGAAACTTGTTTCTGTGCTGTACAGTGTGATATATCACTTTTCAGTTTTCCTGTTGTAATAATTGAACGGGCGACATGTATGTGATTTAGTTTACAAAGTTGTGCTTTGCTTTTCTGTTCTTTCGATGGAAACTAGTTTCGGTGCCGTAAAGTGCGATATAACACTTTTCGCTATTCCTGTATTCCTAATTGAGCGAGTGACACACGTGTGATTCAGTTTACAAAGTAGTGCTTTTCATTTACGTTCTTTCGTTGGAAACTTGTTCCTGTTAGGAACAAGTTAGGCTTAGGGTTAGAATTAGGGTTAGGGTTAAGGTTAGGGTTAGGGTTAGGGTTAGGGCTGGGTAAGGTCTAGGGTTAGAGTTAGGGTTAGGGTTAGGGTTAGGGTTAGGGGTTAGGGTTATGGTTAGGGTTAGGGTTAGGGTTAGGGCCTTAGGGTTAGGTTTAGGGTTAGGGTTATATCACTTTTCAGTTTTCATGTTATAATAATTGAACAGGCGCCACATATGTGAATTAGTTTACAAAGTTGTGCTTTGCGTTTCTGTTCTTTCAATGGAAACTTGTTTCTGTGCCGTACAGTGTGAGATAACACTTTTCAGTTTTCCTGTATTCCTAATTGAGCGAGCAACACACAGGTGATTCTGTTTAAAAGTAGTGCTTTGCTTTTCTGTTCTATCGTTGGAAACTTGTTCTTGTGCTGTACAGTGAGATATATTACTGTTCAGTTTTCCTGTATTCCTAATGGAGCGAGCGACACACATGTGATTTAGTTTACAAATTAGTGATTTTCTTTTTTGTTCTTTCATTTGAAACTTGTTCCTGTGCTGTACAATGTGATATATCACTTTTCAGTTTTCCTGTTATAATAATTGAACAGGCGACACGTATGTGATTTAGTTTACAAAGTTGTGCTTTGCTTTTCTGTTCTTTCGATGGAAACTAGTTTCTGTGCCATACAGTGCGAGATAACACTTTTCGGTTTTCCTGTATTCCTAATTGAGCGAGTGACACACATGTGATTCAGTTTACAAAGTAGTGCTTTTCATTTACATTCTTTCGTTGGAAACTTGTCCCTGTTAGGAAACTTGTTCCTGTTAGGAACAAGTTAGGGTTAGGGTTAGGGTTAGGGTTAGGGTTAGGGTTAGCGTTAGGGTTAGGGTTAGGGTTAGGGTTAGGGTTACGGGTTAGGGTTAGGATTAGGGTTAGGGTTAGGGGTTAGGGTTAGGGTTAGGGCCTTAGGGTTAGGGTTAGGGTTAGGGTTATATCCCTTTTCAGTTTTCCTGTTATAATAATTGAACAGGCGACACATATGTGAATTAGTTTACAAAGTTGTGCTTTGCGTTTCTGTTCTTTCAATGGAAACTTGTTTCTGTGCCGTACAGTGCGAGATAACACTTTTCAGTTTTTCTGTATTCCTAATTGAGCGAGCGACACACAGGTGATTCTGTTTAAAAGTAATGCTTTGCTTTTCTGTTCTTTCGTTGGAAACTTGTTCTTGTGCTGTTCAGTGAGATATATTACTTTCAGTTTTCCAGTATTCCTAATGAAGCGAGCGACACACATGTGATTTAGTTTACAAATAGGTGATTTTCTTTTTTGTTCTTTCATTTGAAACTTGTTCCTGTGCTGTACAATGTGATATATCACTTTTCAGTTTTCCTGTTACAATAATTGAACAGGCGACACGTATGTGAATTAGTTTACAAAGTTGTGCTTTGCGTTTTTGTTCTTTCGATGGAAACATGTTCCTGTGCTGTACAGTGTGTTATATCACTTTTCAGTTTTCCTCTTATAATAATTAAACAGGCGACACGTGTGTCATTTAGTTTACAAAGTTGTGCTTTCCGTTTCTGTTCTTTCTTTGGAAACTTGTTTCTGTGCCATACAGTGTGAGATAACACTTTTCGGTTTCCCTTTATTCTTAATTGAGCGAGCGACACCCATGTGATTTAGTTTACAAAGTAGTGTTTTGGGTTTCTGATCTTCTTGGAAACTTGTTTCTGAGCTGTACAGTGTGATATATAACTTTTCAGTTTTCCTGTTGTAATAATTGAATGGGCGACACGTATGTGATTTAGTTTACAAAGTTGTGCTTTGCTTTTCTGTTCTTTCGATGGAAACTAGTTTCTGTGCATTACAGTGCGAGATAACACTTTTCGGTTTTCCTGTATTCCTAATTGAGCGAGTGACACACATGTGATTCAGTTTACAAAGTAGTGCTTTTCATTTACATTCTTTCGTTGGGAACAAGTTAGGGTTAGGGTTAGGGTTAGAGTTAGGGTTAGGGCCTTAAGGTTAGGGTTAGTGTTAGGGTTATATCACTTTTCAGTTTTCCTGTTATAATAATTGAACAGGCGACACGTATGTGAATTAGTTTACAAAGTTGTGCTTTGCGTTTCTGTTCTTTCGATGGAAACATGTTCCTGTGCTGTACGGTGTGTTATATCACTTTTCAGTTTTCCACTTATAATAATTAAACAGGCGACACGTATGTGATTTAGTTTACAAAGTTGTGCTTTGCTTTTCTGTTCTTTCTTTGGAAACTTGTTTCTGTGCCATACAGTGTGAGATAACACTTTTCGGTTTCCCTGTATTCCTAATTGAGCGAGCGACACACATGTGATTTAGTTAACAAAGTAGTGCTTTTGGTTTCTGTTCTTCTTGGAAACTTGTTTCTGTGCTCTACACTGTGATATATCACTTTTCAGTTTTCCTGTTGTAATAATTGAACGGGCGACATGTATGTGATTTAGTTTACAAAGTTGTGCTTTGCTTTTCTGTTCTTTCGATGGAAACTAGTTTCTGTGCCTAAAAGTGCGATATAACACTTTTCGGTATTCCTGTATTCCTAATTGAGCGAGTGACACACATGTGATTCAGTTTACAAAGTAGTGCTTTTCATTTACGTTCTTTCGTTGGAAACTTGTTCCTGTTAGGAACAAGTTAGGGTTAGGGTTAGAGTTAGGGTTAGGGTTAGGGTTAGGGTTAGGGTTAGGGCTGGGTAAGGGATAGGGTTAGCGTTACGGTTAGGGTTAGGGTTAGGGTTAGGGTTAGGGGTTAGGGTTAGGGTTAGGGTTAGGGTTAGGGTTAGCGTTAGGGTTAGGGTTAGGGTTAGGTTATATCACTTTTCAGTTTTCCTGTTATAATAATTGAACAGGCGACACATATGTGAATTAGTTTACAAAGTTGTGCTTTGCGTTTCTGTTCTTTCAATGGAAACTTGTTTCTGTGCCGTACAGTGCGAGATAACACTTTTCAGTTTTCCTGTATTCCTAATTGAGCGAGCAACACACAGGTGATTCTGTTTAAAAGTAGTGCTTTGCTTTTCTGTTCTTTCATTGGGAACTTGTTCTTGTGCTGTACAGTGAGATATATTACTGTTCAGTTTTCCTGTATTCCTAATGGAGCGAGCGACACACATGTGATTTAGTTTACAAATTAGTGATTTTCTTTTTTGTTCTTTCATTTGAAACTTGTTCCTGTGCTGTACAATGTGATATATCACTTTTCAGTTTTCCTGTTATAATAATTGAACAGGCGACACGTATGTGATTTAGTTTACAAAGTTGTGCTTTGCTTTTCTGTTCTTTCGATGGAAACTAGTTTCTGTGCCATACAGTGCGAGATAACACTTTTCGGTTTTCCTGTATTCCTAATTGAGCGAGTGACACACATGTGATTCAGTTTACAAAGTAGTGCTTTTCATTTACATTCTTTCGTTGGAAACTTGTCCCTGTTAGGAAACTTGTTCCTGTTAGGAACAAGTTAGGGTTAGGGTTAGGGTTAGGGTTAGGGTTATGGTTAGGGTTAGCGTTACGGTTAGGGTTAGGGTTAGGGTTAGGGTTAGGGTTAGGGTTACGGGTTAGGGTTAGGGTTAGGGTTAGGGTTAGGGGTTAGGGTTAGGGTTAGGGCCTTAGGGTTAGGGTTAGGGTTAGGGTTATATCCCTTTTCAGTTTTCCTGTTATAATAATTGAACAGGCGACACATATGTGAATTAGTTTACAAAGTTGTGCTTTGCGTTTCTGTTCTTTCAATGGAAACTTGTTTCTGTGCCGTACAGTGCGAGATAACACTTTTCAGTTTTTCTGTATTCCTAATTGAGCGAGCGACACACAGGTGATTCTGTTTAAAAGTAGTGCTTTGCTTTTCTGTTCTTTCGTTGGAAACTTGTTCTTGTGCTGTTCAGTGAGATATATTACTTTCAGTTTTCCAGTATTCCTAATGAAGCGAGCGACACACATGTGATTTAGTTTACAAATAGGTGATTTTCTTTTTTGTTCTTTCATTTGAAACTTGTTTCTGTGCCATACAGTGTGAGATAACACTTTCCGGTTTCCCTGTATTCCTAATTGAGTGAGCGACACACATGTGATTTAGTTAACAAAGTAGTGATTTTGGTTTCTGTTCTTCTTGGAAACTTGTTCCTGTGCTGTACAGTGTGATATATCACTTTTCAGTTTTCCTGTTGTAATAATTGAACGGGCGACACGTATGTGATTTAGTTTACAAAGTTGTGCTTCTTTTCTGTTCTTTCGATGAAAACAAATTCCTGTGCTATACAGTGTGTTATATCACTTTTCAGTTTTCCACTTATAATAATTGAACAGGCGACACGTATGTGAATTAGTTTACAAAGTTGTGCTTTGCTTTTCTGTTCTTTCGATGGAAACTAGTTTCTGTGCCGTACAGTGCGAGATAACACTTTTCGGTTTTCCTGTATTCCTAATTGAGCGAGTGACACACATGTGATTCAGTTTAAAAAGTAGTGCTTTTCATTTACATTCTTTCCTTGGAAACTTGTCCGTGTTAGGAAACTTGTTCCTGTTGTTAGGAACAAGTTAGGGTTAGGGTTAGGGTTAGGGTTAGGGTTAGGGTTAGGGCCTTTGGGTTAGGGTTAGGGTTAGGGTTATATCACTTGTCAGTTTTCCTGTTATAATAATTGAACAGGCGACACATATGTGAATTAGTTTACAAAGTTGTGCTTTGCGTTTCTGTTCTTTCAATGGAAACTTGTTTCTGTGCCGTACAGTGCGAGATAACACTTTTCAGTTTTCCTGTATTCCTAATTGAGCGAGCAACACACAGGTGATTCTGTTTAAAAGTAGTGCTTTGCTTTTCTGTTCTTTCGTTGGAAACTTGTTCTTGTGCTGTACAGTGAGATATATTACTGTTCAGTTTTCCTGTATTCCTAATGGAGCGAGCGACACATATGTGATTTAGTTTACAAATTAGTGATTTTCTTTTTTGTTCTTTCATTTGAAACTTGTTACTGTGCTGTACAACGTGATATATCACTTTTCAGTTTTCCTGTTATAATAATTGAACAGGCGACACGTATGTGAATTAGTTTACAAAGTTGTGCTTTGCGTTTCTGTTCTTTCAATGGAAACATGTTCCTGTGCTGTACAGTGTGTTATATCACTTTTCAGTTTTCCTCTTATACTCATTGAACAGGCGACACGTATGTCATTTAGTTTACAAAGTTGTGCTTTGCGTTTCTGTTCTTTCTTTGGAAACTTCTTTCTGTGCCATACAGTGTGAGATAACACTTTCCGGTTTCCCTGTATTCCTAATTGAGTGAGCGACACACTTGTGATTTAGTTTACAAAGTAGTGCTTTGGGTTTCTGTTCTTCTTGGAAACTTGTTTCTGTGCTGTACACTGTGTTATATCACTTTTCAGTTTTCCTCTTATAATAATTGAACAGGCGACACGTATGTGAATTAGTTTACAAAGTTGTGCTTTGCGTTTCTGTTCTTTCTTTGGAAACTTGTTTCTGTGCCATACAGTGTGAGATAACACTTTTCGGTTTCCCTGTATTCCTAATTGAGCGAGCGACACACATGTGATTTAGTTAACAAAGTAGTGCTTTTGGTTTCTGTTCTTCTTGGAAACTTGTTTCTGTGCTGTACAGTGTGATATATCACTTTTCAGTTTTCCTGTTGTAATAATTGAACGGGCGACATGTATGTGATTTAGTTTACAAAGTTATGCTTTGCTTTTCTGTTCTTTCGATGGAAACTAGTTTCTGTGCCGTAAAGTGCGATATAACACTTTTCGGTATTCCTGTATTCCTAATTGATCGAGTGACACACATGTGATTCAGTTTACAAAGTAGTGCTTTTCATTTACGTTCTTTTTTTGGAAACTTGTTCCTGTTAGGAACAAGTTAGAGTTAGGGTTAGAGTTAGGGTTAGGGTTAGGGTTAGGGTTAGTGTTAGGGTTAGGGGTTAGGGTTAGGGTTAGGGTTAGGGCCTTTGGGTTAGGGTTAGGGTTAGGGTTATATCACTTTTCAGTTTTCCTGTTATAATAATTGAACAGGCGACACATATGTGAATTAGTTTACAAAGTTGTGCTTTGCGTTTCTGTTCTTTCAATGGAAACTTGTTTCTGTGCCGTACAGTTTGAGATAACACTTTTCAGTTTTCCTGTATTCCTAATTGAGCAAGCAACACACAGGTGATTCTGTTTAAAAGTAGTGCTTTGCTTTTCTGTTCTATCGTTGGAAACTTGTTCTTGTGCTGTACAGTGAGATATATTACTGTTCAGTTTTCCTGTATTTCTAATGGAGCGAGCGACACACATGTGATTTAGTTTACAAATTAGTGATTTTCTTTTTTGTTCTTTCATTTGAAACTTGTTCCTGTGCTGTACAATGTGATATATCACTTTTCAGTTTTCCAGTTATAATAATTGAACAGGCGACACGTATGTGAATTAGTTTACAAAGTTGTGCTTTGCGTTTCTGTTCTTTCGATGGAAACATGTTCCTGTGCTGTACAGTGTGTTATATCACTTTTCAGTTTTCCTCTTATAATAATTGAACAGGCGACACGTATGTGAATTAGTTTACAAAGTTGTGCTTTGCGTTTCTGTTCTTTCTTTGGAAACTTGTTTCTGTGCCATACAGTGTGAGATAACACTTTCCGGTTTCCCTGTATTCCTAATTGAGTGAGCGACACACTTGTGATTTAGTTTACAAAGTAGTGCTTTGGGTTTCTGTTCTTCTTGGAAACTTGTTTCTGTGCTGTACAGTGTGATATATCACTTTTCAGTTTTCCTGTTGTAATAATTGAACGGGCGACACGTATGCGATTTAGTTTACAAAGTTGTGCTTTGCGTTTCTGTTCTTTCGATGGAAACATGTTCCTGTGCTGTACAGTGTGTTATATCACTTTTCAGTTTTCCTCTTATAATAATTGAACAGGCGACACGTATGTGAATTAGTTTACAAAGTTGTGCTTTGCTTTTCTGTTCTTTCAATGGAAACTTGTTTCTGTGCCGTACAGTGCGAGATAACACTTTTCAGTTTTCCTGTATTCCTAATTGAGCGAGCAACACACAGGTGATTCTGTTTAAAAGTAGTGCTTTGCTTTTCTGTTCTTTCGTTGGAAACTTGTTCTTGTGCTGTACAGTGAGATATATTACTGTTCAGTTTTCCTGTATTCCTAATGGAGCGAGCGACACACATGTGATTTAGTTTACAAATTAGTGATTTTCTTTTTTGTTCTTTCATTTGAAACTTGTTCCTGTGCTGTACAATGTGATATATCACTTTTCAGTTTTCCTGTTATAATAATTGAACAGGCGACACGTATGTGAATTAGTTTACAAAGTTGTGCTTTGCGTTTCTGTTCTTTCGATGGAAACATGTTCCTGTGCTGTACAGTGTGTTATATCACTTTTCAGTTTTCCTCTTATACTCATTGAACAGGCGACACGTATGTCATTTAGTTTACAAAGTTGTGCTTTGCGTTTCTGTTCTTTCTTTGGAAACTTGTTTCTGTGCCATACAGTGTGAGATAACACTTTCCTGTTTCCCTGTATTCCTAATTGAGTGAGCGACACACTTGTGATTTAGTTTACAAAGTAGTGCTTTGGGTTTCTGTTCTTCTTGGAAACTTGTTTCTGTGCTGTACAGTGTGTTATATCACTTTTCAGTTTTCCTTTTATAATTATTGAACAGGCGACACGTATGTGAATTAGTTTACAAAGTTGTGCTTTGCGTTTCTGTTCTTTCTTTGGAAACTTGTTTCTGTGCCATACAGTGTGAGATAACACTTTTCGGTTTCCCTGTATTCCTAATTGAGCGAGCGACACACATGTGATTTAGTTAACAAAGTAGTGCTTTTGGTTTCTGTTCTTCTTGGAAACTCGTTTCTGTGCTGTACAGTGTGATATATCACTTTTCAGTTTTCCTGTTGTAATAATTGAACGGGCGACATGTACGTGATTTAGTTTACAAAGTTGTGCTTTGCTTTTCTGTTCTTTCGATGGAAACTAGTTTCTGTGCCGTAAAGTGCGATATAACACTTTTCGGTATTCCTGTATTCCTAATTGAGCGAGTGACACACATGTGATTCAGTTTACAAAGTAGTGCTTTTCATTTACGTTCTTTTTTTGGAAACTTGTTCCTGTTAGGAACAAGTTAGAGTTAGGGTTAGAGTTAGGGTTAGGGTTAGGGTTAGGGTTAGTGTTAGGGTTAGGGGTTAGGGTTAGGGTTAGGGTTAGGGTTAGGGTTAGGGCCTTTGGGTTAGGGTTAGGGTTAGGGTTATATCACTTTTCAGTTTTCCTGTTATAATAATTGAACAGGCGACACATATGTGAATTAGTTTACAAAGTTGTGCTTTGCGTTTCTGTTCTTTCAATGGAAACTTGTTTCTGTCCCGTACAGTTTGAGATAACACTTTTCAGTTTTCCTGTATTCTTAATTGAGCGAGCAACACACAGGTGATTCTGTTTAAAAGTAGTGCTTTGCTTTTCTGTTCTATCTTTGGAAACTTGTTCTTGTGCTGTACAGTGAGATATATTACTGTTCAGTTTTCCTGTATTCCTAATGGAGCGAGCGACACACATGTGATTTAGTTTACAAATTAGTGATTTTCTTTTTTGTTCTTTCATTTGAAACTTGTTCCTGTGCTGTACAATGTGATATATCACTTTTCAGTTTTCCTGTTATAATAATTGAACAGGCGACACGTATGTGAATTAGTTTACAAAGTTGTGCTTTGCGTTTCTGTTCTTTCGATGGAAACATGTTCCTGTGCTGTACAGTGTGTTATATCACTTTTCAGTTTTCCTCTTATAATAATTGAACAGGCGACACGTATGTGAATTAGTTTACAAATTTGTGCTTTGCGTTTCTGTTCTTTCTTTGGAAACTTGTTTCTGTGCCATACAGTGTGAGATAACACTTTCCGGTTTCCCTGTATTCCTAATTGAGTGAGCGACACACTTGTGATTTAGTTTACAAAGTAGTGCTTTGGGTTTCTGTTCTTCATGGAAACTTGTTTCTGTGCTGTACAGTGTGATATATCACTTTTCAGTTTTCCTGTTGTAATAATTGAACGGGCGACACGTATGCGATTTAGTTTACAAAGTTGTGCTTTACTTTTCTGTTCTTTCGATGAAAACATATTCCTGTGCTGTACAGTGTGTTATATCACTTTTCAGTTTTCCTCTTATAATAATTGAACAGGCGACACGTATGTGAATTACTTTACAAAGTTGTGCTTTGCTTTTCTGTTCTTTCGATGGAAACTAGTTTCTGGGCCGTACAGTGCGAGATAACACTTTTCGGTTTTCCTGTATTCCTAATTGAGCGAGTGACACACATGTGATTCAGTTTACAAAGTAGTGCTTTTCATTTACATTCTTTCGTTGGAAACTTGTCCCTGTTAGGAAACTTGTTCCTGTTAGGAACAAGTTAGGGTTAGGGTTAGGGTTAGGGTTAGGGTTAGGGTTAGGGTTAGGGTTAGCGTTAGGGTTATGGTTAGGGTTAGGGTTAGGGTTAGGGTTAGGGTTAGGGTTAGGGTTAGGGGTTAGGGTTAGGGTTAGGGCCTTAGGGTTAGGGTTAGGGTTAGGGTTATATCACTTTTCAGTTTTCCTGTTATAATAATTGAACAGGCGACACGTATGTGAATTAGTTTACAAAGTTTTGCTTTGCGTTTCTGTTCTTTCAATGGAAACTTGTTTCTGTGCCGTACAGTGCGAGATAACACTTTTCAGTTTTTCTGTATTCCTAATTGAGCGAGCGACACACAGGTGATTCTGTTTAAAAGTAGTGCTTTGCTTTTCTGTTCTTTCGTTGGAAACTTGTTCTTGTGCTGTACAGTGAGATATATTACTGTTCAGTTTTCCTGTATTTCTAATGGAGCGAGCGACACACATGTGATTTAGTTTACAAATTAGTGATTTTCTTTTTTGTTCTTTCATTTGAAACTTGTTCCTGTGCTGTACAATGTGATATATCACTTTTCAGTTTTCCAGTTATAATAATTGAACAGGCGACACGTATGTGAATTAGTTTACAAAGTTGTGCTTTGCGTTTCTGTTCTTTCGATGGAAACATGTTCCTGTGCTGTACAGTGTGTTATATCACTTTTCAGTTTTCCTCTTATAATAATTGAACAGGCGACACGTATGTGAATTAGTTTACAAAGTTGTGCTTTGCGTTTCTGTTCTTTCTTTGGAAACTTGTTTCTGTGCCATACAGTGTGAGATAACACTTTCCGGTTTCCCTGTATTCCTAATTGAGTGAGCGACACACTTGTGATTTAGTTTACAAAGTAGTGCTTTGGGTTTCTGTTCTTCTTGGAAACTTGTTTCTGTGCTGTACAGTGTGATATATCACTTTTCAGTTTTCCTGTTGTAATAATTGAACGGGCGACACGTATGGGATTTAGTTTACAAAGTTGTGCTTTGCTTTTCTGTTCTTTCGATGAAAACATATTCCTGTGCTGTACAGTGTGTTATATCACTTTTCAGTTTTCCTCTTATAATAATTGAACAGGCGACACGTATGTGAATTAGTTTACAAAGTTGTGCTTTGCTTTTCTGTTCTTTCGATGGAAACTAGTTTCTGGGCCGTACAGTGCGAGATAACACTTTTCGGTTTTCCTGTATTCCTAATTGAGCGAGTGACACACATGTGATTCAGTTTACAAAGTAGTGCTTTTCATTTACATTCTTTCGTTGGAAACTTGTCCCTGTTAGGAAACTTGTTCCTGTTAGGAACAAGTTAGGGTTAGGGTTAGGGTTAGGGTTAGGGTTAGGGTTAGCGTTAGGGTTAGGGTTAGGGTTAGGTTTAGGGTTAGGGTTAGGGTTAGGGGTTAGGGTTAGGGTTAGGGCCTTAGGGTTAGGGTTAGGGTTAGGGTTATATCACTTTTCAGTTTTCCTGTTATAATAATTGAACAGGCGACACGTATGTGAATTAGTTTACAAAGTTGTGCTTTGCGTTTCTGTTCTTTCAATGGAAAGTTGTTTCTGTGCCGTACAGTGCGAGATAACACTTTTCAGTTTTTCTGTATTCCTAATTGAGCGAGCGACACACAGGTGATTCTGTTTAAAAGTAGTGCTTTGCTTTTCTGTTCTTTCGTTGGAAACTTGTTCTTGTGCTGTACAGTGAGATATATTACTGTTCAGTTTTCCTGTATTCCTAATGAAGCGAGCAACACACATGTGATTTAGTTTACAAATAGGTGATTTTCTTTTTTGTTCTTTCATTTGAAACTTGTTCCTGTGCTGTACAATGTGATATATCACTTTTCAGTTTTCCTGTTACGATAATTGAACAGGCGACACGTATGTGAATTAGTTTACAAAGTTGTGCTTTGCGTTTCTGTTCTTTCGATGGAAACATGTTCCTGTGCTGTACAGTGTGTTATATCACTTTTCAGTTTTCCTCTTATACTCATTGAACAGGCGACACGTATGTGAATTAGTTTACAAAGTTGTGCTTTGCGTTTCTGTTCTTTTGATGAAAACATGTTCCTGTGCTGTACAGTGTGTTATATCACTTTTCAGTTTTCCTCTTATAATAATTTAACAGGCGACACGTGTGTCAATTACTTTACAAAGTTGTGCTTTCCGCTTCTGTTCTTTCTTTGGAAACTTGTTTCTGTGCCATACAGTGTGAGATAACACTTTCCGGTTTCCCTGTATTCCTAATTGAGTGAGCGACACACTTGTGATTTAGTTTACAAAGTAGTGCTTTGGGTTTCTGTTCTTCTTGGAAACTTGTTTCTGTGCTGTACAGTGTGATATATCACTTTTCAGTTTTCCTGTTGTAATAATTGAACGGGCGACACGTATGTGATTTAGTTTACAAAGTTGTGTTTCTTTTCTGTTCTTTCGATGAAAACATATTCCTGTGCTGTACAGTGTGTTATATCACTTTTCAGTTTTCCTCTTATACTAATTGAACAGGCGACACGTATGTGAATTAGTTTACAAAGTTGTGCTTTGCTTTTCTGTTCTTTCGATGGAAACTAGTTTCTGTGCCGTACAGTGCGAGATAACACTTTTCGGTTTTCCTGTATTCCTAATTGAGCGAGTGACACACATGTGATTCAGTTTAAAAAGTAGTGCTTTTCATTTACATTCTTTCCTTGGAAACTTGTCCCTGTTAGGAAACTTGTTCCTGTTAGGAACAAGTTAGGGTTAGGGTTAGGGTTAGGGTTAGCGTTAGGGTTACGGTTAGGGTTAGGGTTATATCACTTTTCAGTTTTCCTGTTATAATAATTGAACAGGCGACACATATGTGAATTAGTTTACAAAGTTGTGCTTTGCGTTTCTGTTCTTTCAATGGAAACTTGTTTCTGTGCCGTACAGTGCGAGATAACACTTTTCAGTTTTCCTGTATTCCTAATTGAGCGAGCAACACACAGGTGATTCTGTTTAAAAGTAGTGCTTTGCTTTTCTGTTCTTTCGTTGGAAACTTGTTCTTGTGCTGTACAGTGAGATATATTACTGTTCAGTTTTCCTGTATTCCTAATGGAGCGAGCGACACACATGTGATTTAGTTTACAAATTAGTGATTTTCTTTTTTGTTCTTTCATTTGAAACTTGTTCCTGTGCTGTACAATGTGATATATCACTTTTCAGTTTTCCTGTTATAATAATTGAACAGGCGACACGTATGTGAATTAGTTTACAAAGTTGTGCTTTGCGTTTCTGTTCTTTCGATGGAAACATGTTCCTGTGCTGTACAGTGTGTTATATCACTTTTCAGTTTTCCTCTTATACTCATTGAACAGGCGACACGTATGTCATTTAGTTTACAAAGTTGTGCTTTGCGTTTCTGTTCTTTCTTTGGAAACTTGTTTCTGTGCCATACAGTGTGAGATAACACT
Source organism: Meriones unguiculatus (assembly GCF_030254825.1). Taxonomy (NCBI): domain Eukaryota; kingdom Metazoa; phylum Chordata; class Mammalia; order Rodentia; family Muridae; genus Meriones; species Meriones unguiculatus. The sequence continues at coordinate 2,630,200 of NC_083364.1, read as the reverse complement.
TTCCGGTTTCCCTGTATTCCTAATTGAGTGAGCGACACACTTGTGATTTAGTTTACAAAGTAGTGCTTTGGGTTTCTGTTCTTCTTGGAAACTTGTTTCTGTGCTGTACAGTGTGTTATATCACTTTTCAGTTTTCCTCTTATAATTATTGAACAGGCGACACGTATGTGAATTAGTTTACAAAGTTGTGCTTTGCGTTTCTGTTCTTTCTTTGGAAACTTGTTTCTGTGCCATACAGTGTGAGATAACACTTTTCGGTTTCCCTGTATTCCTAATTGAGCGAGCGACACACATGTGATTTAGTTAACAAAGTAGTGCTTTTGGTTTCTGTTCTTCTTGGAAACTCGTTTCTGTGCTGTACAGTGTGATATATCACTTTTCAGTTTTCCTGTTGAAATAATTGAACGGGCGACATGTATGTGATTTAGTTTACAAAGTTGTGCTTTGCTTTTCTGTTCTTTCGATGGAAACTAGTTTCTGTGCCGTAAAGTGCGATATAACACTTTTCGGTATTCCTGTATTCCTAATTGAGCGAGTGACACACATGTGATTCAGTTTACAAAGTAGTGCTTTTCATTTACGTTCTTTTTTTGGAAACTTGTTCCTGTTAGGAACAAGTTAGAGTTAGGGTTAGAGTTAGGGTTAGGGTTAGGGTTAGGGTTAGTGTTAGGGTTAGGGGTTAGGGTTAGGGTTAGGGTTAGGGTTAGGGTTAGGGCCTTTGGGTTAGGGTTAGGGTTAGGGTTATATCACTTTTCAGTTTTCCTGTTATAATAATTGAACAGGCGACACATATGTGAATTAGTTTACAAAGTTGTGCTTTGCGTTTCTGTTCTTTCAATGGAAACTTGTTTCTGTCCCGTACAGTTTGAGATAACACTTTTCAGTTTTCCTGTATTCTTAATTGAGCGAGCAACACACAGGTGATTCTGTTTAAAAGTAGTGCTTTGCTTTTCTGTTCTATCTTTGGAAACTTGTTCTTGTGCTGTACAGTGAGATATATTACTGTTCAGTTTTCCTGTATTCCTAATGGAGCGAGCGACACACATGTGATTTAGTTTACAAATTAGTGATTTTCTTTTTTGTTCTTTCATTTGAAACTTGTTCCTGTGCTGTACAATGTGATATATCACTTTTCAGTTTTCCTGTTATAATAATTGAACAGGCGACACGTATGTGAATTAGTTTACAAAGTTGTGCTTTGCGTTTCTGTTCTTTCGATGGAAACATGTTCCTGTGCTGTACAGTGTGTTATATCACTTTTCAGTTTTCCTCTTATAATAATTGAACAGGCGACACGTATGTGAATTAGTTTACAAATTTGTGCTTTGCGTTTCTGTTCTTTCTTTGGAAACTTGTTTCTGTGCCATACAGTGTGAGATAACACTTTCCGGTTTCCCTGTATTCCTAATTGAGTGAGCGACACACTTGTGATTTAGTTTACAAAGTAGTGCTTTGGGTTTCTGTTCTTCTTGGAAACTTGTTTCTGTGCTGTACAGTGTGATATATCACTTTTCAGTTTTCCTGTTGTAATAGTTGAACGGGCGACACGTATGCGATTTAGTTTACAAAGTTGTGCTTTACTTTTCTGTTCTTTCGATGAAAACATATTCCTGTGCTGTACAGTGTGTTATATCACTTTTCAGTTTTCCTCTTATAATAATTGAACAGGCGACACGTATGTGAATTACTTTACAAAGTTGTGCTTTGCTTTTCTGTTCTTTCGATGGAAACTAGTTTCTGGGCCGTACAGTGCGAGATAACACTTTTCGGTTTTCCTGTATTCCTAATTGAGCGAGTGACACACATGTGATTCAGTTTACAAAGTAGTGCTTTTCATTTACATTCTTTCGTTGGAAACTTGTCCCTGTTAGGAAACTTGTTCCTGTTAGGAACAAGTTAGGGTTAGGGTTAGGGTTAGGGTTAGGGTTAGGGTTAGGGTTAGCGTTAGGGTTATGGTTAGGGTTAGGGTTAGGGTTAGGGTTAGGGTTAGGGTTAGGGGTTAGGGTTAGGGTTAGGGCCTTAGGGTTAGGGTTAGGGTTAGGGTTATATCACTTTTCAGTTTTCCTGTTATAATAATTGAACAGGCGACACGTATGTGAATTAGTTTACAAAGTTGTGCTTTGCGTTTCTGTTCTTTCAATGGAAACTTGTTTCTGTGCCGTACAGTGCGAGATAACACTTTTCAGTTTTTCTGTATTCCTAATTGAGCGAGCGACACACAGGTGATTCTGTTTAAAAGTAGTGCTTTGCTTTTCTGTTCTTTCGTTGGAAACTTGTTCTTGTGCTGTACAGTGAGATATATTAATTTTCAGTTTTCCTGTATTCCTAATGAAGCGAGCGACACACATGTGATTTAGTTTACAAATAGGTGATTTTCTTTTTTGTTCTTTCATTTGAAACTTGTTCCTGTGCTGTACAATGTGATATATCACTTTTCAGTTTTCCTGTTACAATAATTGAACAGGCGACACGTATGTGAATTAGTTTACAAAGTTGTGCTTTGCGTTTCTGTTCTTTCGATGGAAACATGTTCCTGTGCTGTACAGTGTGTTATATCACTTTTCAGTTTTCCTCTTATAATAATTGAACAGGCGACACGTATGTGAATTAGTTTACAAAGTTGTGCTTTGCGTTTCTGTTCTTTTGATGAAAACATGTTCCTGTGCTGTACAGTGTGTTATATCACTTTTCAGTTTTCCTCTTATAATAATTAAACAGGCGACACGTGTGTCATTTAGTTTACAAAGTTGTGCTTTCCGTTTCTGTTCTTTCTTTGGAAACTTGTTTCTGTGCCATACAGTGTGAGATAACACTTTCCGGTTTCCCTGTATTCCTAATTGAGTGAGCGACACACTTGTGATTTAGTTTACAAAGTAGTGCTTTGGGTTTCTGTTCTTCTTGGAAACTTGTTTCTGTGCTGTACAGTGTGATATATCACTTTTCAGTTTTCCTGTTGTAATAATTGAATGGGCGACACATATGTGATTTAGTTTACAAAGTTGTGCTTCTTTTCTGTTCTTTCGATGAAAACATATTCCTGTGCTGTACAGTGTGTTATATCACTTTTCAGTTTTCCTCTTATAATAATTGAACAGGCGACACGTATGTGAATTAGTTTACAAAGTTGTGCTTTCTTTTCTGTTCTTTCGATGGAAACTAGTTTCTGTGCCGTACAGTGCGAGATAACACTTTTCGGTTTTCCTGTATTCCTAATTGAGCGAGTGACACACATGTGATTCAGTTTAAAAAGTAGTGCTTTTCATTTACATTCTTTCGTTGGAAACTTGTCCCTGTTAGGAAACTTGTTCCTGTTAGGAACAAGTTAGGGTTAGGGTTAGAGTTAGGGTTAGCGTTAGGGTTACGGTTAGTGTTAGGGTTATATCACTTTTCAGTTTTCCAGTTATAATAATTGAACAGGCGACACATATGTGAATTAGTTTACAAAGTTGTGCTTTGCGTTTCTGTTCTTTCAATGGAAACTTGTTTCTGTGCCGTACAGTGCGAGATAACACTTTTCAGTTTTCCTGTATTCCTAATTGAGCGAGCAACACACAGGTGATTCTGTTTAAAAGTAGTGCTTTGCTTTTCTGTTCTTTCGTTGGAAACTTGTTCTTGTGCTGTACAGTGAGATATATTACTGTTCAGTTTTCCTGTATTCCTAATGGAGCGAGCGACCCACATGTGATTTAGTTTACAAATTAGTGATTTTCTTTTTTTGTTCTTTCATTTGAAACTTGTTCCTGTGCTGTACAATGTGATATATCACTTTTCAGTTTTCCTGTTATAATAATTGAACAGGCGACACGTATGTGAATTAGTTTACAAAGTTGTGCTTTGCGTTTCTGTTCTTTCGATGGAAACATGTTCCTGTGCTGTACAGTGTGTTATATCACTTTTCAGTTTTCCTCTTATACTCATTGAACAGGCGACACGTATGTCATTTAGTTTACAAAGTTGTGCTTTGCGTTTCTGTTCTTTCTTTGGAAACTTGTTTCTGTGCCATACAGTGTGAGATAACACTTTCCGGTTTCCCTGTATTCCTAATTGAGTGAGCGACACACTTGTGATTTAGTTTACAAAGTAGTGCTTTGGGTTTCTGTTCTTCTTGGAAACTTGTTTCTGTGCTGTACAGTGTGTTATATCACTTTTCAGTTTTCCTCTTATAATTATTGAACAGGCGACACGTATGTGAATTAGTTTACAAAGTTGTGCTTTGCGTTTCTGTTCTTTCTTTGGAAACTTGTTTCTGTGCCATGCAGTGTGAGATAACACTTTTCGGTTTCCCTGTATTCCTAATTGAGCGAGCGACACACATGTGATTTAGTTAACAAAGTAGTGCTTTTGGTTTCTGTTCTTCTTGGAAACTTGTTTCTGTGCTATACAGTGTGATATATCACTTTTCAGTTTTCCTGTTGTAATAATTGAACGGGCGACATGTATGTGATTTAGTTTACAAAGTTGTGCTTTGCTTTTCTGTTCTTTCGAAGGAAACTAGTTTCTGTGCCGTAAAGTACGATATAACACTTTTCGGTATTCCTGTATTCCTAATTGAGCAAGTGACACACATGTGATTCAGTTTACAAAGTAGTGCTTTTCATTTACGTTCTTTCCTTCGAAACTTGTTCCTGTTAGGAACAAGTTAGAGTTAGGGTTAGAGTTAGGGTTAGGGTTAGGGTTAGGGTTAGGGGTTAGGGTTAGAGTTAGGGTTAGGGTTAGGGTTAGGGCCTTTGGGTTAGGGTTAGGGTTAGGGTTATATCACTTTTCAGTTTTCCTGTTATAATAATTGAACAGGTGACACATATGTGAATTAGTTTACAAAGTTGTGCTTTGCGTTTCTGTTCTTTCAATGGAAACTTGTTTCTGTGCCGTACAGTTTGAGATAACACTTTTCAGTTTTCCTGTATTCCTAATTGAGCGTGCAACACACAGGTGATTCTGTTTAAAAGTAGTGCTATGCTTTTCTGTTCTATCGTTGGAAACTTGTTCTTGTGCTGTACAGTGAGATATATTACTGTTCAGTTTTACTGTATTCCTAATGGAGCGAGCGACACACATGTGATTTAGTTTACAAATTAGTGATTTTCTTTTTTGTTCTTTCATTTGAAACTTGTTCCTGTGCTGTACAATGTGATATATCACTTTTCAGTTTTCCTGTTATAATAATTGAACAGGCGAAACGTATGTGAATTAGTTTACAAAGTTGTGCTTTGCGTTTCTGTTCTTTCGATGGAAACATGTTCCTGTGCTGTACAGTGTGTTATATCACTTTTCAGTTTTCCTCTTATAATAATTGAACAGGCGACACGTATGTGAATTAGTTTACAAAGTTGTGCTTTGCGTTTCTGTTCTTTCTTTGGAAACTTGTTTCTGTGCCATACAGTGTGAGATAACACTTTCCGGTTTCCCTGTATTCCTAATTGAGTGAGCGACACACTTGTGATTTAGTTTACAAAGTAGTGCTTTGGGTTTCTGTTCTTCTTGGAAACTTGTTTCTGTGCTGTACAGTGTGATATATCACTTTTCAGTTTTCCTGTTGTAATAATTGAACGGGCGACACGTATGCGATTTAGTTTACAAAGTTGTGCTTTGCTTTTCTGTTCTTTCGATGAAAACATATTCCTGTGCTGTACAGTGTGTTATATCACTTTTCAGTTTTCCTCTTATAATAATTGAACAGGCGACACGTATGTGAATTAGTTTACAAAGTTGTGCTTTGCTTTTCTGTTCTTTCGATGGAAACTAGTTTCTGGGCCGTACAGTGCGAGATAACACTTTTCGGTTTTCCTGTATTCCTAATTGAGCGAGTGACACACATGTGATTCAGTTTACAAAGTAGTGCTTTTCATTTACATTCTTTCGTTGGAAACTTGTCCCTGTTAGGAAACTTGTTCCTGTTAGGAACAAGTTAGGGTTAGGGTTAGGGTTAGGGTTAGGGTTAGGGTTAGGGTTAGGGTTAGCGTTAGGGTTATGGTTAGGGTTAGGGTTAGGGTTAGGGTTAGGGTTAGGGGTTAGGGTTAGGGTTAGGGCCTTAGGGTTAGGGTTAGGGTTAGGGTTATATCACTTTTCAGTTTTCCTGTTATAATAATTGAACAGGCGACACGTATGTGAATTAGTTTACAAAGTTGTGCTTTGCGTTTCTGTTCTTTCAATGGAAACTTGTTTCTGTGCCGTACAGTGCGAGATAACACTTTTCAGTTTTTCTGTATTCCTAATTGAGCGAGCGACACACAGGTGATTCTGTTTAAAAGTAGTGCTTTGCTTTTCTGTTCTTTCGTTGGAAACTTGTTCTTGTGCTGTACAGTGAGATATATTACTTTTCAGTTTTCCTGTATTCCTAATGAAGCGAGCGACACACATGTGATTTAGTTTACAAATAGGTGATTTTCCTTTTTGTTCTTTCATTTGAAACTTGTTCCTGTGCTGTACAATGTGATATATCACTTTTCAGTTTTCCTGTTACAATAATTGAACAGGCGACACGTATGTGAATTAGTTTACAAAGTTGTGCTTTGCGTTTCTGTTCTTTCGATGGAAACATGTTCCTATGCTGTACAGTGTGTTATATCACTTTTCAGTTTTCCTCTTATAATAATTGAACAGGCGACACGTATGTGAATTAGTTTACAAAGTTGTGCTTTGCGTTTCTGTTCTTTTGATGAAAACATGTTCCTGTGCTGTACAGTGTGTTATATCACTTTTCAGTTTTCCTCTTATAATAATTAAACAGGCGACACGTGTGTCATTTAGTTTACAAAGTTGTGCTTTCCGTTTCTGTTCTTTCTTTGGAAACTTGTTTCTGTGCCATACAGTGTGAGATAACACTTTCCGGTTTCCCTGTATTCCTAATTGAGTGAGCGACACACTTGTGATTTAGTTTACAAAGTAGTGCTTTGGGTTTCTGTTCTTCTTGGAAACTTGTTTCTGTGCTGTACAGTGTGATATATCACTTTTCAGTTTTCCTGTTGTAATAATTGAACGGGCGACACGTATGTGATTTAGTTTACAAAGTTGTGCTTCTTTTCTGTTCTTTCGATGAAAACATATTCCTGTGCTGTACAGTGTGTTATATCACTTTTCAGTTTTCCTCTTATACTAATTGAACAGGCGACACGTATGTGAATTAGTTTACAAAGTTGTGCTTTGCTTTTCTGTTCTTTCGATGGAAACTAGTTTCTGTGCCGTATAGTGCGAGATAACACTTTTCGGTTTTCCTGTATTCCTAATTGAGCGAGTGACACACATGTGATTCAGTTTAAAAAGTAGTGCTTTTCATTTACATTCTTTCGTTGGAAACTTGTCCCTGTTAGGAAACTTGTTCCTGTTAGGAACAAGTTAGGGTTAGGGTTAGGGTTAGGGTTAGCGTTAGGGTTAGGGTTAGGGTTAGGGTTATATCACTTTTCAGTTTTCCTGTTATAATAATTGAACAGGCGACACATATGTGAATTAGTTTACAAAGTTGTGCTTTGCGTTTCTGTTCTTTCAATGGAAACTTGTTTCTGTGCCGTACAGTGCGAGATAACACTTTTCAGTTTTCCTGTATTCCTAATTGAGCGAGCAACACACAGGTGATTCTGTTTAAAAGTAGTGCTTTGCTTTTCTGTTCTTTCGTTGGAAACTTGTTCTTGTGCTGTACAGTGAGATATATTACTGTTCAGTTTTCCTGTATTCCTAATGGAGCGAGCGACACACATGTGATTTAGTTTACAAATTAGTGATTTTCTTTTTTGTTCTTTCATTTGAAACTTGTTCCTGTGCTGTACAATGTGATATATCACTTTTCAGTTTTCCTGTTATAATAATTGAACAGGCGACACGTATGTGAATTAGTTTACAAAGTTGTGCTTTGCGTTTCTGTTCTTTCTTTGGAAACTTGTTTCTGTGCCATACAGTGTGAGATAACAATTTCCGGTTTCCCTGTATTCCTAATTGAGTGAGCGACACACTTGTGATTTAGTTTACAAAGTAGTGCTTTGGGTTTCTGTTCTTCTTGGAAACTTGTTTCTGTGCTGTACAGTGTGATATATCACTTTTCAGTTTTCCTGTTGTAATAATTGAACGGGCGACACGTATGTGATTTAGTTTACAAAGTTGTGCTTTGCTTTTCTGTTCTTTCGATGGAAACATGTTCCTGTGCTGTACAGTGTGTTATATCACTTTTCAGTTTTCCTCTTATAATAATTGAACAGGCGACACGTATGTGAATTAGTTTACAAAGTTGTGCTTTGCTTTTCTGTTCTTTCGATGGAAACTAGTTTCTGTGCCGTACAGTGCGAGATAACACTTTTCGGTTTTCATGTATTCCTAATTAAGCGAGTGACACACATGTGATTCAGTTTACAAAGTAGTGCTTTTCATTTACATTCTTTCGTTGGAAACTTGTCCCTGTTAGGAAACATGTTCCTGTTAGGAACAAGTTACGGTTAGGGTTAGGGTTAGGGTTAGGGTTAGGGTTAGCGTTAGGGTTAGGGTTAGGGTTAGGGTTATATCACTTTTCAGTTTTCCTGTTATAATAATTGAACAGGCGATACATATGTGAATTAGTTTAAAAAGTTGTGCTTTGCGTTTCTGTTCTTTCAATGGAAACTTGTTTCTGTGCCGTACAGTGCTTGATAACACTTTTCAGTTTTCCTGTATTCCTAATTGAGCGAGCAACACACATGTGATTCTGTTTAAATGTAGTGCTTTGCTTTTCTGTTCTTTCGTTGGAAACTTGTTCTTGTGCTGTACAGTGAGATATATTACTGTTCAGTTTTCCTGTATTCCTAATGGAGCGAGCGACACACATGTGATTTAGTTTACAAATTAGTGATTTTCTTTTTTGTTCTTTCATTTGAAACTTGTTCCTGTGCTGTACAATGTGATATATCACTTTTCAGTTTTCCTGTTATAATAATTGAACAGGCGACACGTATGTGAATTAGTTTACAAAGTTGTGCTTTGCGTTTCTGTTCTTTCGATGGAAACATGTTCCTGTGCTGTACAGTGTGTTATATCACTTTTCAGTTTTCCTCTTATACTCATTGAACAGGCGACACGTATGTCATTTAGTTTACAAAGTTGTGCTTTGCGTTTCTGTTCTTTCTTTGGAAACTTGTTTCTGTGCCATACAGTGTGAGATAACACTTTCCGGTTTCCCTGTATTCCTAATTGAGTGAGCGACACACTTGTGATTTAGTTTACAAAGTAGTGCTTTGGGTTTCTGTTCTTCTTGGAAACTTGTTTCTGTGCTGTACAGTGTGTTATATCACTTTTCAGTTTTCCTCTTATAATTATTGAACAGGCGACACGTATGTGAATTAGTTTACAAAGTTGTGCTTTGCGTTTCTGTTCTTTCTTTGGAAACTTGTTTCTGTGCCATACAGTGTGAGATAACACTTTTCGGTTTCCCTGTATTCCTAATTGAGCGAGCGACACACATGTGATTTAGTTAACAAAGTAGTGCTTTTGGTTTCTGTTCTTCTTGGAAACTTGTTTCTGTGCTGTACAGTGTGATATATCACTTTTCAGTTTTCCTGTTGTAATAATTGAACGGGCGACATGTATGTGATTTAGTTTACAAAGTTGTGCTTTGCTTTTCTGTTCTTTCGATGGAAACTAGTTTCTGTGCCGTAAAGTGCGATATAACACTTTTCGGTATTCCTGTATTCCTAATTGAGCGAGTGACACACATGTGATTCAGTTTACAAAGTAGTGCTTTTCATTTTCGTTCTTTCCTTGGAAACTTGTTCCTGTTAGGAACAAGTTAGAGTTAGGGTTAGGGTTAGGGGTTAGGGTTAGGGTTAGGGCCTTAGGGTTAGGGTTAGGGTTAGGGTTATATCACTTTTCAGTTTTCCTGTTATAATAATTGAACAGGCGACACATATGTGAATTAGTTTACAAAGTTGTGCTTTGCGTTCCTGTTCATTCAATGGAAACTTGTTTCTGTGCCGTACAGTGCGAGATAACACTTTTCAGTTTTTCTGTATTCCTAATTGAGCGAGCGACACACAGGTGATTCTGTTTAAAAGTAGTGCTTTGCTTTTCTGTTCTTTCGTTGGAAACTTGTTCTTGTGCTGTACAGTGAGATATATTACTTTTCAGTATTCCTGTATTCCTAATGAAGCGAGCGACACACATTTGATTAGTTTACAAATAGGTGATTTTCTTTTTGTTCTTTCATTTGAAACTTGTTCCTGTGCTGTACAATGTGATATATCACTTTTCAGTTTTCCTGTTACAATAATTGAACAGGCGACACGTATGTGAATTAGTTTACAAAGTTGTGCTTTGCGTTTCTGTTCTTTCTTTGGAAACTTGTTTCTGTGCCATACAGTGTGAGATAACACTTTCCGGTTTCCCTGTATTCCTAATTGAGTGAGCGACACACTTGTGATTTAGTTTACAAAGTAGTGCTTTGGGTTTCTGTTCTTCTTGGAAACTTGTTTCTGTGCTCTACACTGTGATATATCACTTTTCAGTTTTCCTGTTGTAGTAATTTAACGGGCGACACGTATGTGATTTAGTTTACAAAGTTGTGCTTTGATTTTCTGTTCTTTCGATGGAAACTAGTTTCTGTGCCGTACAGTGAGAGATAACACTTTTCGGTTTTCCTGTATTCCTAATTGAGCGAGTGACACACATGTGATTCAGTTTACAAAGTAGTGCTTTTCATTTACGTTCTTTCCTTGGAAACTTGTTCCTGTTAGGAACAAGTTAGAGTTAGGGTTAGAGTTAGGGTTAGGGTTAGGGTTAGGGTTAGGGTTAGGGTTAGGGTTAGGGTTAGGGCTGGGTAAGGGATAGGGTTAGGGTTAGGGTTAGGGTTAGGGTTAGGGTTAGGGTTAGGGGTTAGGGTTAGGGTTAGGGTTAGGGTTAGGGTCTTTGGGTTAGGGTTAGGGTTAGGGTTATATCACTTTTCAGTTTTCCTGTTATAATAATTGAACAGGCGACACATATGTGAATTAGTTTACAAAGTTGTGCTTTGCGTTTCTGTTCTTTCTTTGGAAACTTGTTTCTGTGCCATACAGTGTGAGATAACACTTTCCGGTTTCCCTGTATTCCTAATTGAGTGAGCGACACACTTGTGATTTAGTTTACAAAGTAGTGCTTTGGGTTTCTGTTCTTCTTGGAAACTTGTTTTTGTGCTGTACAGTGTGATATATCACTTTTCAGTTTTCCTGTTGTAATAATTGAACGGGCGACATGTATGTGATTTAGTTTACAAAGTTGTGCTTTGCTTTTCTGTTCTTTCGATGGTAACTAGTTTCTGTGCCGTAAATTGCGATATAACACTTTTCGGTATTCCTGTATTCCTAATTGAGCGAGTGACACACATGTGATTCAGTTTACAAAGTAGTGCTTTTCATTTACGTTCTTTCCTTGGAAACTTGTTCCTGTTAGGAACAAGTTAGAGTTAGGGTTAGAGTTAGGGTTAGGGTTAGGGTTAGGGTTAGGGTTAAGGTTAGGGTTAGGGCTGGGTAAGGGATAGGGTTAGCGTTAGGGTTAGGGTTAGGGTTAGGGTTAGGGTTAGGTTTAGGGGTTAGGGTTAGGGTTAGGGTTAGGGTTAGGGTCTTTGGGTTAGGGTTAGGGTTAGGGTTATATCACTTTTCAGTTTTCCTCTTATAATAATTGAACAGGCGACACGTATGTGAATTAGTTTACAAAGTTGTGCTTTGCGTTTCTGTTCTTTCTTTGGAAACTTGTTTCTGTGCCATACATTGTGAGATAACACTTTCCGGTTTCCCTGTATTCCTAATTGAGTGAGCGACACACTTGTGATTTAGTTTACAAAGTTGTGCTTTGCTTTTCTGTTCTTTCGATGAAAACATATTCCTGTGCTGTACAGTGTGTTATATCACTTTTCAGTTTTCCTCTTATAATAATTGAACAGGCGACACGTATGTGAATTAGTTTACAAGGTTGTGCTTTGCTTTTCTGTTCTTTCGATGGAAACTAGTTTCTGTGCCGTACAGTGCGAGATAACACTTTTCGGTTTTCCTGTATTCCTAATTGAGCGAGTGACACACATGTGATTCAGTTTACAAAGTAGTGCTTTTCATTTACATTCTTTCGTTGGAAACTTGTCCCTGTTAGGAAACTTGTTCCTGTTAGGAACAAGTTAGGGTTAGGGTTAGGGTTAGGGTTAGGGTTAGGGTTAGGGTTAGGGTTAGGGTTAGCATTAGGGTTAGGGTTAGGGTTATATCACTTTTCAGTTTTCCTGTTATAATAATTGAACAGGCGACACATATGTGAATTAGTTTACAAAGTTGTGCTTTGCGTTTCTGTTCTTTCAATGGAAACTTGTTTCTGGGCCGTACAGTGCGAGATAACACTTTTCAGTTTTCCTGTATTCCTAATTGAGCGAGCAACACACAGGTAATTCTGTTTAAAAGTAGTGCTTTGCTTTTCTGTTCTTTCGTTGGAAACTTGTTCTTGTGCTGTACAGTGAGATATATTACTGTTCAGTTTTCCTGTATTCCTAATGGAGCGAGCGACACACATGTGATTTAGTTTACAAATTAGTGATTTTCTTTTTTGTTCTTTCATTTGAAACTTGTTCCTGTGCTGTACAATGTGATATATCACTTTTCAGTTTTCCTGTTATAATAATTGAACAGGCGACACGTATGTGAATTAGTTTACAAGGTTGTGCTTTGCGTTTCTGTTCTTTCGATGGAAACATGTTCCTGTGCTGTACAGTGTGTTATATCACTTTTCAGTTTTCCTCTTATACTCATTGAACAGGCGACACGTATGTCATTTAGTTTACAAAGTTGTGCTTTGCGTTTCTGTTCTTTCTTTGGAAACTTGTTTCTGTGCCATACAGTGTGAGATAACACTTTCCGGTTTCCCTGTATTCCTAATTGAGTGAGCGACACACTTGTGATTTAGTTTACAAAGTAGTGCTTTGGGTTTCTGTTCTTCTTGGAAACTTGTTTCTGTGCTGTACAGTGTGATATATCACTTTTCAGTTTTCCTGTTGTAGTAATTTAACGGGCGACACGTATGTGATTTAGTTTACGAAGTTGTGCTTTGATTTTCTGTTCTTTCGATGGAAACTAGTTTCTGTGCCGTACAGTGAGAGATAACACTTTTCGGTTTTCCTGTATTCCTAATTGAGCGAGTGACACACATGTGATTCAGTTTACAAAGTAGTGCTTTTCATTTACGTTCTTTCCTTGGAAACTTGTTCCTGTTAGGAACAAGTTAGAGTTAGGGTTAGAGTTAGGGTTAGGGTTAGGGCTGGGTAAGGGATAGGGTAAGGGTTAGGGTTAGGGTTAGGGTTAGGGTTAGGGGTTAGGGTTAGGGTTAGGGTTAGGGTTAGGGTTAGGGTCTTTGGGTTAGGGTTAGGGTTAGGGTTATATCACTTTTCAGTTTTCCTGTTATAATAATTGAACAGGCGACACGTATGTGAATTAGTTTACAAATTAGTGATTTTCTTTTTTGTTCTTTCATTTGAAACTTGTTCCTGTGCTGTACAATGTGATATATCACTTTTTAGTTTTCCTGTTACAATAATTGAACAGGCGACACGTATGTGAATTAGTTTACAAAGTTGTGCTTTGCGTTTCTGTTCTTTCGATGGAAACATGTTCCTGTGCTGTACAGTGTGTTATATCACTTTTCAGTTTTCCTCTTATAATAATTGTACAGGCGACACCTATGTGAATTAGTTTACATAGTTGTGCTGTGCGTTTCTGTTCTTTTCATGGAAACATGTTCCTGTGATGTACAGTGTGTTATATCACTTTTCAGTTTTCCTCTTATAATAATTGAACAGGCGACACGTATTTCAGTTAGTTTACAAAGTTGTGCTTTGCGTTTCTGTTCTTTCTTTGGAAACTTGTTTCTGTGCCATACAGTGTGAGATAACACTTTTCGGTTTCCCTGTATTCCTAATTGAGCGAGCGACACACATGTGATTTAGTTTACAAAGTAGTGTTTTGGGTTTCTGTTCTTCTTGGAAAATTGTTTCTGTGCTGTACAGTGTGATATATCACTTTTCAGTTTTCCTGTTGTAATAATTGAATGGGCGACACGTATGTGATTTAGTTTACAAAGTTGTGCTTTGCTTTTCTGTTCTTTCGATGGAAACTAGTTTCTGTGCATTACAGTGCGAGATAATACTTTTCGGTTTTCCTGTATTCCTAATTGAGCGAGTGACACACATGTGATTCAGTTTACCAAGTAGTTCTTTTCATTTACATTCTTTCGTTGGAAACTTGTGGAACAAGTTAGGGTTAGGGTTAGGGTTAGGGTTAGGGTTAGGGTTAGGTTAGGGCTGGGTAAGGGATAGCGTTAGCGTTAGGGTTAGGGTTAGGGTTAGGGTTAGGGTTAGGGTTAGGGGTTAGGGTTAGGGTTAGGGTTAGGGCCTTAGGGTTAGGGTTAGGGTTAGGGTTATATCACTTTTCAGTTTTCCTGTTATAATAATTGAACAAGCGACACGTATGTGAATTAGTTTACAAAGTTGTGCTCTGCGTTTCTGTTCTTTTGATGGAAACATGTTCCTGTAGTGTAAAGTGTGTTATATCACTTTTCAGTTTTCCTCTTATAATAATTGAACAGGCGACACGTATTTCATTTAGTTTACAAAGTTGTGCTTTGCGTTTCTGTTCTTTCTTTGGAAACTTGTTTCTGTGCCATACAGTGTGAGATAACACTTTCCGGTTTCCCTGTATTCCTAATTGAGCGAGCGACACACTTGTGATTTAGTTTACAAAGTAGTGCTTTGGGTTTCTGTTCTTCTTGGAAACTTGTTTCTGTGCTGTACAGTGTGATATATCACTTTTCAGTTTTCCTGTTGTAATAATTGAACGGGCGACAAGTATGTGATTTAGTTTACAAAGTTGTGCTTTGCTTTTCTGTTCTTTCGATGGAAACTAGTTTCTGTGCCGTACAGTGCGATATAACACTTTTCGGTTTTCCTGTATTCCTAATTGAGCGAGTGACACACATGTGATTCAGTTTACAAAGTAGTGCTTTTCATTTACATTCTTTCGTTGGAAACTTGTTCCTGTTAGGAAACTTGTTCCTATTAGGTAGTGTTAGGAACAAGTTAGGGTTAGGGTTAGGGTTAGGGTTAGGGTTAGGGTTAGGGTTAGGGTTAGGGGTTAGGGTTAGGGTTAGGGTTAGGGTTAGGGTTAGGGGTTAGGGTTGGGTTAGGGCCTTAGGGTTAGCGTTAGGATTAGGGTTATATCACTTTTCAGTTTTCCTGTTATAATAATTGAACAGGCGACACATATGTGAATTAGTTTACAAAGTTGTGCTTTGCGTTTCTGTTCTTTCAATGGAAACTTGTTTCTGTGCCGTACAGTGCGAGATAACATTTTTCAGTTTTCCTGTATTCCTAATGAGCGAGCGACACACAGGTGATTCTGTTTAAAAGTAGTGCTTTGCTTTTCTGTTCTTTCGTTGGAAACTTGTTCTTGTGCTGTACAGTGAGATATATTACTTTTCAGTTTTCCTGTATTCCTAATGAAGCGAGCGACACACATGTGATTTAGTTTACAAATTAGTGATTTTCTTTTTTGTTCTTTCATTTGAAACTTGTTCCTGTGCTGTACAATGTGATATATCACTTTTCAGTTTTCCTGTTACAATAATTGAACAGGCGACACGTATGTGAATTAGTTTACAAAGTTGTGCTTTGCGTTTCTCTTCTTTTGATGGAAACATGTTCCTGTGCTGTACAGTGTGTTATATCACTTTTCAGTTTTCCTCTTATAATAATTGAACAGGCGACACGTATGTGAATTAGTTTACAAAGTTGTGCTTTGCGTTTCTGTTCTTTTGATGGAAACATGTTCCTGTGATGTACAGTGTGTTATATCACTTTTCAGTTTTCCTCTTCTAATAATTGAACAGGCGACACGTATTTCAGTTAGTTTACAAAGTTGTGCATTGCGTTTCTGTTCTTTCTTTGGAAACTTGTTTCTGTGCCATACAGTGTGAGATAACACTTTTCGATTTCCCTGTATTCCTAATTGAGCGAGCGACACACATGTGATTTAGTTTACAAAGTAGTGTTTTGGGTTTCTGTTCTTCTTGGAAAATTGTTTCTGTGCTGTACAGTGTGATATATCACCTTTCAGTTTTCCTGTTGTAATAATTGAATGGGCGACACGTATGTGATTTAGTTTACAAAGTTGTGCTTTGCTTTTCTGTTCTTTCGATGGAAACTAGTTTCTGTGCATTACAGTGCGAGATAATACTTTTCGGTTTTCCTGTATTCCTAATTGAGCGAGTGACACACATGTGATTCAGTTTACAAAGTAGTGCTTTTCATTTACATTCTTTCGTTGGAAAATTATTCCTTTTAGGAACAAGTTAGGGTTAGGGTTAGGGTTAGGGTTAGGGTTAGGTTAGGGCTGGGTAAGGGATAGGGTTAGCGTTAGGGTTAGGGTTAGGGTTAGGGTTAGGTTTAGGGTTAGGGGTTAGGGTTAGGGTTAGGGTTAGGGTTAGGGTTAGGGTTAGGGCCTTAGGGTTAGGGTTAGGGTTAGGGTTATATCACTTTTCAGTTTTCCTGTTATAATAATTGAACAGGCGACACGTATGTGAATTAGTTTACAAAGTTGTGCTTTGCGTTTCTGTTCTTTTGATGGAAACATGTTCCTGTGATGTACAGTGTGTTATATCACTTTTCAGTTTTCCTCTTCTAATAATTGAACAGGCGACACGTATTTCAGTTAGTTTACAAAGTTGTGCTTTGCGTTTCTGGTCTTTCTTTGGAAACTTGTTTCTGTTGCATACAGTGTGAGATAACACTTCTCGGTTTCCCTGTATTCCTAATTGAGCGAGCGACACACATGTGATTTAGTTTACAAAGTAGTGTTTTGGGTTTCTGTTCTTCTTGGAAAATTATTTCTGTGCTGTACAGTGTGATATATCACTTTTCAGTTTTCCTGTTGTCATAATTGAACGGGCGACACGTATGTGATTTAGTTTACAAAGTTGTGCTTTGCTTTTCTGTTCTTTCGATGGAAACTAGTTTCAGGGCCATACAGTGCGATATAACACTTTTCGGTTTTCCTGTATTCCTAATTGAGCGAGCGACACACAGGTGATTCTGTTTAAAAGTAGTGCTTTGCTTTTCTGTTCTTTCGTTGGAAACTTGTTCTTGTGCTGTACAGTGAGATATATTACTTTTCAGTTTTCCTGTATTCCTAATGAAGCGAGCGACACACATGTGATTTAGTTTACAAATTAGTGATTTTCTTTTTTGTTCTTTCATTTGAAACTTGTTCCTGTGCTGTACAATGTGATATATCACTTTTTAGTTTTCCTGTTACAATAATTGAACAGGCGACACGTATGTGAATTAGTTTACAAAGTTGTGCTTTGCGTTTCTGTTCTTTCGATGGAAACATGTTCCTGTGCTGTACAGTGTGTTATATCACTTTTCAGTTTTCCTCTTATAATAATTGTACAGGCGACACCTATGTGAATTAGTTTACATAGTTGTGCTGTGCGTTTCTGTTCTTTTCATGGAAACATGTTCCTGTGATGTACAGTGTGTTATATCACTTTTCAGTTTTCCTCTTATAATAATTGAACAGGCGACACGTATTTCAGTTAGTTTACAAAGTTGTGCTTTGCGTTTCTGTTCTTTCTTTGGAAACTTGTTTCTGTGCCATACAGTGTGAGATAACACTTTTCGGTTTCCCTGTATTCCTAATTGAGCGAGCGACACACTTGTGATTTAGTTTACAAAGTAGTGTTTTGGGTTTCTGTTCTTCTTGGAAAATTGTTTCTGTGCTGTACAGTGTGATATATCACTTTTCAGTTTTCCTGTTGTAATAATTGAATGGGCGACACGTATGTGATTTAGTTTACAAAGTTGTGCTTTGCTTTTCTGTTCTTTCGATGGAAACTAGTTTCTGTGCATTACAGTGCAAGATAATACTTTTCGGTTTTCCTGTATTCCTAATTGAGCGAGTGACACACATGTGATTCAGTTTACCAAGTAGTGCTTTTCATTTACATTCTTTCGTTGGAAACTTGTTCCTTTTAGGAACAAGTTAGGGTTAGGGTTAGGGTTAGGGTTAGGGTTAGGTTAGGGCTGGGTAAGGGATAGGGTTAGCGTTAGGGTTAGGGTTAGGGTTAGGGTTAGGGTTAGGGTTAGGGGTTAGGGTTAGGGTTAGGGTTAGGGTTAGGGTTAGGGTTAGGGTTAGGGGTTAGGGTTGGGTTAGGGCCTTAGGGTTAGGGTTAGGGTTAGGGTTATATCACTTTTCAGTTTTCCTGTTTTAATAATTGAACAGGCGACACATATGTGAATTAGTTTACAAAGTTGTGCTTTGCGTTTCTGTTCTTTCAATGGAAACTTGTTTCTGTGCCGTACAGTGCGAGATAACACTTTTCGGTTTTCCTGTATTCCTAATTGAGCGAGCGACACACAGGTGATTCTGTTTAAAAGTAGTGCTTTGCTTTTCTGTTCTTTCGTTGGAAACTTGTTCTTGTGCTGTACAGTGAGATATATTACTTTTCAGTTTTCCTGTATTCCTAATGAAGCGAGCGACACACATGTGATTTAGTTTACAAATTAGTGATTTTCTTTTTTGTTCTTTCAATTGAAACTTGTTCCTGTGCTGTACAATGTGATATATCACTTTTCAGTTTTCCTGTTACAATAATTGAACAGGCGATACGTATGTGAATTAGTTTACAAAGTTGTGCTTTGCGTTTCTGTTCTTTCGATGGAAACATGTTCCTGTGCTGTACAGTGTGTTATATCACTTTTCAGTTTTCCTCTTATAATAATTGAACAGGCGACACGTATGTCATTTAGTTTACAAAGTTGTGCTTTGCGTTTCTCTTCTTTCTTTGGAAACTTGTTTCTGTGCCATACAGTGTGAGATAATACTTTCCGGTTTCCCTGTATTCCTAATTGAGTGAGCGACACACTTGTGATTTAGTTTACAAAGTAGTGCTTTGGGTTTCTGTTCTTCTTGGAAACGTGTTTCTGTGCTGTACAGTGTGATATATCACTTTTCAGTTTTCCTGTTGTAATAATTGAACGGGCGACACGTATGTGATTTAGTTTACAAAGTTGTGCTTTGCTTTTCTGTTCTTTCGATGGAAACAAGTTTCTGTGCCGTACAGTGCGAGATAACACTTTTCGGTTTTCCTGTATTCCTAATTGAGCGAGTGACACACATGTGATTCAGTTTACAAAGTAGTGCTTTTCATTTACATTCTTTCGTTGGAAACTTGTTCCTGTTAGGAAACTTGTTCCTGTTAGGAACAAGTTAGGGTTAGGGTTAGGGTTAGGGTTAGGGTTAGCGTTTGGTTTAGGGTTAGGGTTAGGGTTAGGGTTAGGGTTAGGGTTAGGGGTTAGGGTTGGGTTAGGGCCTTAGGGTTAGTGTTAGGGTTAGGGTTATATCACTTTTCAGTTTTCCTGTTGTCATAATTGAACGGGCGACACGTATGTGATTTAGTTTACAAAGTTGTGCTTTGCTTTTCTGTTCTTTCGATGGAAACTAGTTTCTGTGCCATACAGTGCGATATAACACTTTTCGGTTTTCCTGTATTCCTAATTGAGCGAGCGACACACAGGTGATTCTGTTTAAAAGTAGTGGTTTGCTTTTCTGTTCTTTCGTTGGAAACTTGTTCTTGTGCTGTACAGTGAGATATATTACTTTTCAGTTTTCCTGTATTCCTAATGAAGCGAGCGACACACATGTGATTTAGTTTACAAATTAGTGATTTTCTTTTTTGTTCTTTCAATTGAAACTTGTTCCTGTGCTGTACAATGTGATATATCACTTTTCAGTTTTCCTGTTACAATAATTGAACAGGCGATACGTATGTGAATTAGTTTACAAAGTTGTGCTTTGCGTTTCTGTTCTTTCGGTGGAAACATGTTCCTGTGCTGTACAGTGTGTTATATCACTTTTAAGTTTTCCTCTTATAATAATTGAACAGGCGACACGTATGTCATTTAGTTTACAAAGTTGTGCTTTGCGTTTCTGTTCTTTCTTTGGAAACTTGTTTCTGTGCCATACAGTGTGAGATAACACTTTCCGGTTTCCCTGTATTCCTAATTGAGCGAGCGACACACTTGTGATTTAGTTTACAAAGTAGTGCTTTGGGTTTCTGTTCTTCTTGGAAACTTGTTTCTGTGCTGTACAGTGTGATATATCACTTTTCAGTTTTCCTGTTGTAATAATTGAACGGGCGACACGTATGTGATTTAGTTTACAAAGTTGTGCTTTGCTTTTCTGTTCTTTCGATGGAAACTAGTTTCTGTGCCGTACAGTGCGACATAACACTTTTCGGTTTTCCTGTATTCCTAATTGAGCGAGTGACACACATGTGATTCAGTTTACAAAGTAGTGCTTTTCATTTACATTCTTTCGTTGGAAACTTGTTCCTTTTAGGAACAAGTTAGGGTTAGGGTTAGGGTTAGGGTTAGGGTTAGGGTTAGGGTTAGGGGTTAGGGTTAGGGTTAGGGTTAGGGTTAGGGTTAGGGTTAGGGGTTAGGGTTGGGTTAGGGCCTTAGGGTTAGGGTTAGGGTTAGGGTTATATCACTTTTCAGTTTTCCTGTTTTAATAATTGAACAGGCGACACATATGTGAATTAGTTTACAAAGTTGTGCTTTGCGTTTCTGTTCTTTCAATGGAAACTTGTTTCTGTGCCGTACAGTGCGAGATAACACTTTTCGGTTTTCCTGTATTCCTAATTGAGCGAGCGACACACAGGTGATTCTGTTTAAAAGTAGTGCTTTGCTTTTCTGTTCTTTCGTTGGAAACTTGTTCTTGTGCTGTACAGTGAGATATATTACTTTTCAGTTTTCCTGTATTCCTAATGAAGCGAGCGACACACATGTGATTTAGTTTACAAATTAGTGATTTTCTTTTTTGTTCTTTCAATTGAAACTTGTTCCTGTGCTGTACAATGTGATATATCACTTTTCAGTTTTCCTGTTACAATAATTGAACAGGCGATACGTATGTGAATTAGTTTACAAAGTTGTGCTTTGCGTTTCTGTTCTTTCGATGGAAACATGTTCCTGTGCTGTACAGTGTGTTATATCACTTTTCAGTTTTCCTCTTATAATAATTGAACAGGCGACACGTATGTCATTTAGTTTACAAAGTTGTGCTTTGCGTTTCTCTTCTTTCTTTGGAAACTTGTTTCTGTGCCATACAGTGTGAGATAATACTTTCCGGTTTCCCTGTATTCCTAATTGAGTGAGCGACACACTTGTGATTTAGTTTACAAAGTAGTGCTTTGGGTTTCTGTTCTTCTTGGAAACGTGTTTCTGTGCTGTACAGTGTGATATATCACTTTTCAGTTTTCCTGTTGTAATAATTGAACGGGCGACACGTATGTGATTTAGTTTACAAAGTTGTGCTTTGCTTTTCTGTTCTTTCGATGGAAACAAGTTTCTGTGCCGTACAGTGCGAGATAACACTTTTCGGTTTTCCTGTATTCCTAATTGAGCGAGTGACACACATGTGATTCAGTTTACAAAGTAGTGCTTTTCATTTACATTCTTTCGTTGGAAACTTGTTCCTGTTAGGAAACTTGTTCCTGTTAGGAACAAGTTAGGGTTAGGGTTAGGGTTAGGGTTAGGGTTAGCGTTTGGTTTAGGGTTAGGGTTAGGGTTAGGGTTAGGGTTAGGGGTTAGGGTTGGGTTAGGGCCTTAGGGTTAGTGTTAGGGTTAGGGTTATATCACTTTTCAGTTTTCCTGTTGTCATAATTGAACGGGCGACACGTATGTGATTTAGTTTACAAAGTTGTGCTTTGCTTTTCTGTTCTTTCGATGGAAACTAGTTTCTGTGCCATACAGTGCGATATAACACTTTTCGGTTTTCCTGTATTCCTAATTGAGCGAGCGACACACAGGTGATTCTGTTTAAAAGTAGTGGTTTGCTTTTCTGTTCTTTCGTTGGAAACTTGTTCTTGTGCTGTACAGTGAGATATATTACTTTTCAGTTTTCCTGTATTCCTAATGAAGCGAGCGACACACATGTGATTTAGTTTACAAATTAGTGATTTTCTTTTTTGTTCTTTCAATTGAAACTTGTTCCTGTGCTGTACAATGTGATATATCACTTTTCAGTTTTCCTGTTACAATAATTGAACAGGCGATACGTATGTGAATTAGTTTACAAAGTTGTGCTTTGCGTTTCTGTTCTTTCGATGGAAACATGTTCCTGTGCTGTACAGTGTGTTATATCACTTTTAAGTTTTCCTCTTATAATAATTGAACAGGCGACACGTATGTCATTTAGTTTACAAAGTTGTGCTTTGCGTTTCTCTTCTTTCTTTGGAAACTTGTTTCTGTGCCATACAGTGTGAGATAATACTTTCCGGTTTCCCTGTATTCCTAATTGAGTGAGCGACACACTTGTGATTTAGTTTACAAAGTAGTGCTTTGGGTTTCTGTTCTTCTTGGAAACGTGTTTCTGTGCTGTACAGTGTGATATATCACTTTTCAGTTTTCCTGTTGTAATAATTGAACGGGCGACACGTATGTGATTTAGTTTACAAAGTTGTGCTTTGATTTTCTGTTCTTTCGATGGAAACAAGTTTCTGTGCCGTACAGTGCGAGATAACACTTTTCGGTTTTCCTGTATTCCTAATTGAGCGAGTGACACACATGTGATTCAGTTTACAAAGTAGTGCTTTTCATTTACATTCTTTCGTTGGAAACTTGTTCCTGTTAGGAAACTTGTTCCTGTTAGGAACAAGTTAGGGTTAGGGTTAGGGTTAGGGTTAGGGTTAGCGTTTGGTTTAGGGTTAGGGTTAGGGTTAGGGTTAGGGTTAGGGTTAGGGTTAGGGGTTAGGGTTGGGTTAGGGCCTTAGGGTTAGTGTTAGGGTTAGGGTTATATCACTTTTCAGTTTTCCTGTTGTCATAATTGAACGGGCGACACGTATGTGATTTAGTTTACAAAGTTGTGCTTTGCTTTTCTGTTCTTTCGATGGAAACTAGTTTCTGTGCCATACAGTGCGATATAACACTTTTCGGTTTTCCTGTATTCCTAATTGAGCGAGCGACACACAGGTGATTCTGTTTAAAAGTAGTGGTTTGCTTTTCTGTTCTTTCGTTGGAAACTTGTTCTTGTGCTGTACAGTGAGATATATTACTTTTCAGTTTTCCTGTATACCTAATGAAGCGAGCGACACACATGTGATTTAGTTTACAAATTAGTGATTTTCTTTTTTGTTCTTTCATTTGAAACTTGTTCCTGTGCTGTACAATGTGATATATCACTTTTTAGTTTTCCTGTTACAATAATTGAACAGGCGACACGTATGTGAATTAGTTTACAAAGTTGTGCTTTGCGTTTCTGTTCTTTCGATGGAAACATGTTCCTGTGCTGTACAGTGTGTTATATCACTTTTCAGTTTTCCTCTTATAATAATTGTACAGGCGACACCTATGTGAATTAGTTTACATAGTTGTGCTGTGCGTTTCTGTTCTGTTCATGGAAACATGTTCCTGTGATGTACAGTGTGTTATATCACTTTTCAGTTTTCCTCTTATAATAATTGAACAGGCGACACGTATGTCATTTAGTTTACAAAGTTGTGCTTTGCGTTTCTGTTCTTTCTTTGGAAACTTGTTTCTGTGCCATACAGTGTGAGATAACACTTTCCGGTTTCCCTGTATTCCTAATTGAGCGAGCGACACACTTGTGATTTAGTTTACAAAGTAGTGCTTTGGGTTTCTGTTCTTCTTGGAAACTTGTTTCTGTGCTGTACAGTGTGATATATCACTTTTCAGTTTTCCTGTTGTAATAATTGAACGGGCGACACGTATGTGATTTAGTTAACAAAGTTGTGCTTTGCTTTTCTGTTCTTTCGATGGAAACTAGTTTCTGTGCCGTACAGTGCGACATAACACTTTTCGGTTTTCCTGTATTCCTAATTGAGCGAGTGACACACATGTGATTCAGTTTACAAAGTAGTGCTTTTCATTTACATTCTTTCGTTGGAAACTTGTTCCTTTTAGGAACAAGTTAGGGTTAGGGTTAGGGTTAGGGTTAGGGTTAGGGTTAGGGTTAGGGTTAGGGGTTAGGGTTAGGGTTAGGGTTAGGGTTAGGGTTAGGGTTAGGGGTTAGGGTTGGGTTAGGGCCTTAGGGTTAGGGTTAGGGTTAGGGTTATATCACTTTTCAGTTTTCCTGTTATAATAATTGAACAGGCGACACATATGTGAATTAGTTTACAAAGTTGTGCTTTGCGTTTCTGTTCTTTCAATGGAAACTTGTTTCTGTGCCGTACAGTGCGAGATAACACTTTTCGGTTTTCCTGTATTCCTAATTGAGCGAGCGACACACAGGTGATTCTGTTTAAAAGTAGTGCTTTGCTTTTCTGTTCTTTCGTTGGAAACTTGTTCTTGTGCTGTACAGTGAGATATATTACTTTTCAGTTTTCCTGTATTCCTAATGAAGCGAGCGACACACATGTGATTTAGTTTACAAATTAGTGATTTTCTTTTTTGTTCTTTCAATTGAAACTTGTTCCTGTGCTGTACAATGTGATATATCACTTTTCAGTTTTCCTGTTACAATAATTGAACAGGCGATACGTATGTGAATTAGTTTACAAAGTTGTGCTTTGCGTTTCTGTTCTTTCGATGGAAACATGTTCCTGTGCTGTACAGTGTGTTATATCACTTTTCAGTTTTCCTCTTATAATAATTGAACAGGCGACACGTATGTCATTTAGTTTACAAAGTTGTGCTTTGCGTTTCTCTTCTTTCTTTGGAAACTTGTTTCTGTGCCATACAGTGTGAGATAATACTTTCCGGTTTCCCTGTATTCCTAATTGAGTGAGCGACACACTTGTGATTTAGTTTACAAAGTAGTGCTTTGGGTTTCTGTTCTTCTTGGAAACGTGTTTCTGTGCTGTACAGTGTGATATATCACTTTTCAGTTTTCCTGTTGTAATAATTGAACGGGCGACACGTATGTGATTTAGTTTACAAAGTTGTGCTTTGCTTTTCTGTTCTTTCGATGGAAACAAGTTTCTGTGCCGTACAGTGCGAGATAACACTTTTCGGTTTTCCTGTATTCCTAATTGAGCGAGTGACACACATGTGATTCAGTTTACAAAGTAGTGCTTTTCATTTACATTCTTTCGTTGGAAACTTGTTCCTGTTAGGAAACTTGTTCCTGTTAGGAACAAGTTAGGGTTAGGGTTAGGGTTAGGGTTAGGGTTAGCGTTTGGTTTAGGGTTAGGGTTAGGGTTAGGGTTAGGGTTAGGGGTTAGGGTTGGGTTAGGGCCTTAGGGTTAGTGTTAGGGTTAGGGTTATATCACTTTTCAGTTTTCCTGTTGTCATAATTGAACGGGCGACACGTATGTGATTTAGTTTACAAAGTTGTGCTTTGCTTTTCTGTTCTTTCGATGGAAACTAGTTTCTGTGCCATACAGTGCGATATAACACTTTTCGGTTTTCCTGTATTCCTAATTGAGCGAGCGACACACAGGTGATTCTGTTTAAAAGTAGTGGTTTGCTTTTCTGTTCTTTCGTTGGAAACTTGTTCTTGTGCTGTACAGTGAGATATATTACTTTTCAGTTTTCCTGTATTCCTAATGAAGCGAGCGACACACATGTGATTTAGTTTACAAATTAGTGATTTTCTTTTTTGTTCTTTCAATTGAAACTTGTTCCTGTGCTGTACAATGTGATATATCACTTTTCAGTTTTCCTGTTACAATAATTGAACAGGCGATACGTATGTGAATTAGTTTACAAAGTTGTGCTTTGCGTTTCTGTTCTTTCGATGGAAACATGTTCCTGTGCTGTACAGTGTGTTATATCACTTTTAAGTTTTCCTCTTATAATAATTGAACAGGCGACACGTATGTCATTTAGTTTACAAAGTTGTGCTTTGCGTTTCTCTTCTTTCTTTGGAAACTTGTTTCTGTGCCATACAGTGTGAGATAATACTTTCCGGTTTCCCTGTATTCCTAATTGAGTGAGCGACACACTTGTGATTTAGTTTACAAAGTAGTGCTTTGGGTTTCTGTTCTTCTTGGAAACGTGTTTCTGTGCTGTACAGTGTGATATATCACTTTTCAGTTTTCCTGTTGTAATAATTGAACGGGCGACACGTATGTGATTTAGTTTACAAAGTTGTGCTTTGCTTTTCTGTTCTTTCGATGGAAACAAGTTTCTGTGCCGTACAGTGCGAGATAACACTTTTCGGTTTTCCTGTATTCCTAATTGAGCGAGTGACACACATGTGATTCAGTTTACAAAGTAGTGCTTTTCATTTACATTCTTTCGTTGGAAACTTGTTCCTGTTAGGAAACTTGTTCCTGTTAGGAACAAGTTAGGGTTAGGGTTAGGGTTAGGGTTAGGGTTAGCGTTTGGTTTAGGGTTAGGGTTAGGGTTAGGGTTAGGGTTAGGGTTAGGGTTAGGGGTTAGGGTTGGGTTAGGGCCTTAGGGTTAGTGTTAGGGTTAGGGTTATATCACTTTTCAGTTTTCCTGTTGTCATAATTGAACGGGCGACACGTATGTGATTTAGTTTACAAAGTTGTGCTTTGCTTTTCTGTTCTTTCGATGGAAACTAGTTTCTGTGCCATACAGTGCGATATAACACTTTTCGGTTTTCCTGTATTCCTAATTGAGCGAGCGACACACAGGTGATTCTGTTTAAAAGTAGTGGTTTGCTTTTCTGTTCTTTCGTTGGAAACTTGTTCTTGTGCTGTACAGTGAGATATATTACTTTTCAGTTTTCCTGTATACCTAATGAAGCGAGCGACACACATGTGATTTAGTTTACAAATTAGTGATTTTCTTTTTTGTTCTTTCATTTGAAACTTGTTCCTGTGCTGTACAATGTGATATATCACTTTTTACTTTTCCTGTTACAATAATTGAACAGGCGACACGTATGTGAATTAGTTTACAAAGTTGTGCTTTGCGTTTCTGTTCTTTCGATGGAAACATGTTCCTGTGCTGTACAGTGTGTTATATCACTTTTCAGTTTTCCTCTTATAATAATTG
Source organism: Meriones unguiculatus (assembly GCF_030254825.1). Classification (NCBI taxonomy): domain Eukaryota; kingdom Metazoa; phylum Chordata; class Mammalia; order Rodentia; family Muridae; genus Meriones; species Meriones unguiculatus. The sequence continues at coordinate 2,603,262 of NC_083364.1, read as the reverse complement.
TACAGGCGACACCTATGTGAATTAGTTTACATAGTTGTGCTGTGCGTTTCTGTTCTGTTCATGGAAACATGTTCCTGTGATGTACAGTGTGTTATATCACTTTTCAGTTTTCCTCTTATAATAATTGAACAGGCGACACGTATGTCATTTAGTTTACAAAGTTGTGCTTTGCGTTTCTGTTCTTTCTTTGGAAACTTGTTTCTGTGCCATACAGTGTGAGATAACACTTTCCGGTTTCCCTGTATTCCTAATTGAGCGAGCGACACACTTGTGATTTAGTTTACAAAGTAGTGCTTTGGGTTTCTGTTCTTCTTGGAAACTTGTTTCTGTGCTGTACAGTGTGATATATCACTTTTCAGTTTTCCTGTTGTAATAATTGAACGGGCGACACGTATGTGATTTAGTTTACAAAGTTGTGCTTTGCTTTTCTGTTCTTTCGATGGAAACTAGTTTCTGTGCCGTACAGTGCGACATAACACTTTTCGGTTTTCCTGTATTCCTAATTGAGCGAGTGACACACATGTGATTCAGTTTACAAAGTAGTGCTTTTCATTTACATTCTTTCGTTGGAAACTTGTTCCTTTTAGGAACAAGTTAGGGTTAGGGTTAGGGTTAGGGTTAGGGTTAGGGTTAGGGTTAGGGTTAGGGGTTAGGGTTAGGGTTAGGGTTAGGGTTAGGGTTAGGGTTAGGGTTAGGGTTAGGGGTTAGGGTTGGGTTAGGGCCTTAGGGTTAGGGTTAGGGTTAGGGTTATATCACTTTTCAGTTTTCCTGTTTTAATAATTGAACAGGCGACACATATGTGAATTAGTTTACAAAGTTGTGCTTTGCGTTTCTGTTCTTTCAATGGAAACTTGTTTCTGTGCCGTACAGTGCGAGATAACACTTTTCGGTTTTCCTGTATTCCTAATTGAGCGAGCGACACACAGGTGATTCTGTTTAAAAGTAGTGCTTTGCTTTTCTGTTCTTTCGTTGGAAACTTGTTCTTGTGCTGTACAGTGAGATATATTACTTTTCAGTTTTCCTGTATTCCTAATGAAGCGAGCGACACACATGTGATTTAGTTTACAAATTAGTGATTTTCTTTTTTGTTCTTTCAATTGAAACTTGTTCCTGTGCTGTACAATGTGATATATCACTTTTCAGTTTTCCTGTTACAATAATTGAACAGGCGATACGTATGTGAATTAGTTTACAAAGTTGTGCTTTGCGTTTCTGTTCTTTCGATGGAAACATGTTCCTGTGCTGTACAGTGTGTTATATCACTTTTCAGTTTTCCTCTTATAATAATTGAACAGGCGACACGTATGTCATTTAGTTTACAAAGTTGTGCTTTGCGTTTCTCTTCTTTCTTTGGAAACTTGTTTCTGTGCCATACAGTGTGAGATAATACTTTCCGGTTTCCCTGTATTCCTAATTGAGTGAGCGACACACTTGTGATTTAGTTTACAAAGTAGTGCTTTGGGTTTCTGTTCTTCTTGGAAACGTGTTTCTGTGCTGTACAGTGTGATATATCACTTTTCAGTTTTCCTGTTGTAATAATTGAACGGGCGACACGTATGTGATTTAGTTTACAAAGTTGTGCTTTGCTTTTCTGTTCTTTCGATGGAAACAAGTTTCTGTGCCGTACAGTGCGAGATAACACTTTTCGGTTTTCCTGTATTCCTAATTGAGCGAGTGACACACATGTGATTCAGTTTACAAAGTAGTGCTTTTCATTTACATTCTTTCGTTGGAAACTTGTTCCTGTTAGGAAACTTGTTCCTGTTAGGAACAAGTTAGGGTTAGGGTTAGGGTTAGGGTTAGGGTTAGCGTTTGGTTTAGGGTTAGGGTTAGGGTTAGGGTTAGGGTTAGGGGTTAGGGTTGGGTTAGGGCCTTAGGGTTAGTGTTAGGGTTAGGGTTATATCACTTTTCAGTTTTCCTGTTGTCATAATTGAACGGGCGACACGTATGTGATTTAGTTTACAAAGTTGTGCTTTGCTTTTCTGTTCTTTCGATGGAAACTAGTTTCTGTGCCATACAGTGCGATATAACACTTTTCGGTTTTCCTGTATTCCTAATTGAGCGAGCGACACACAGGTGATTCTGTTTAAAAGTAGTGGTTTGCTTTTCTGTTCTTTCGTTGGAAACTTGTTCTTGTGCTGTACAGTGAGATATATTACTTTTCAGTTTTCCTGTATTCCTAATGAAGCGAGCGACACACATGTGATTTAGTTTACAAATTAGTGATTTTCTTTTTTGTTCTTTCAATTGAAACTTGTTCCTGTGCTGTACAATGTGATATATCACTTTTCAGTTTTCCTGTTACAATAATTGAACAGGCGATACGTATGTGAATTAGTTTACAAAGTTGTGCTTTGCGTTTCTGTTCTTTCGATGGAAACATGTTCCTGTGCTGTACAGTGTGTTATATCACTTTTAAGTTTTCCTCTTATAATAATTGAACAGGCGACACGTATGTCATTTAGTTTACAAAGTTGTGCTTTGCGTTTCTCTTCTTTCTTTGGAAACTTGTTTCTGTGCCATACAGTGTGAGATAATACTTTCCGGTTTCCCTGTATTCCTAATTGAGTGAGCGACACACTTGTGATTTAGTTTACAAAGTAGTGCTTTGGGTTTCTGTTCTTCTTGGAAACGTGTTTCTGTGCTGTACAGTGTGATATATCACTTTTCAGTTTTCCTGTTGTAATAATTGAACGGGCGACACGTATGTGATTTAGTTTACAAAGTTGTGCTTTGATTTTCTGTTCTTTCGATGGAAACAAGTTTCTGTGCCGTACAGTGCGAGATAACACTTTTCGGTTTTCCTGTATTCCTAATTGAGCGAGTGACACACATGTGATTCAGTTTACAAAGTAGTGCTTTTCATTTACATTCTTTCGTTGGAAACTTGTTCCTGTTAGGAAACTTGTTCCTGTTAGGAACAAGTTAGGGTTAGGGTTAGGGTTAGGGTTAGGGTTAGCGTTTGGTTTAGGGTTAGGGTTAGGGTTAGGGTTAGGGTTAGGGTTAGGGTTAGGGGTTAGGGTTGGGTTAGGGCCTTAGGGTTAGTGTTAGGGTTAGGGTTATATCACTTTTCAGTTTTCCTGTTGTCATAATTGAACGGGCGACACGTATGTGATTTAGTTTACAAAGTTGTGCTTTGCTTTTCTGTTCTTTCGATGGAAACTAGTTTCTGTGCCATACAGTGCGATATAACACTTTTCGGTTTTCCTGTATTCCTAATTGAGCGAGCGACACACAGGTGATTCTGTTTAAAAGTAGTGGTTTGCTTTTCTGTTCTTTCGTTGGAAACTTGTTCTTGTGCTGTACAGTGAGATATATTACTTTTCAGTTTTCCTGTATACCTAATGAAGCGAGCGACACACATGTGATTTAGTTTACAAATTAGTGATTTTCTTTTTTGTTCTTTCATTTGAAACTTGTTCCTGTGCTGTACAATGTGATATATCACTTTTTAGTTTTCCTGTTACAATAATTGAACAGGCGACACGTATGTGAATTAGTTTACAAAGTTGTGCTTTGCGTTTCTGTTCTTTCGATGGAAACATGTTCCTGTGCTGTACAGTGTGTTATATCACTTTTCAGTTTTCCTCTTATAATAATTGTACAGGCGACACCTATGTGAATTAGTTTACATAGTTGTGCTGTGCGTTTCTGTTCTGTTCATGGAAACATGTTCCTGTGATGTACAGTGTGTTATATCACTTTTCAGTTTTCCTCTTATAATAATTGAACAGGCGACACGTATGTCATTTAGTTTACAAAGTTGTGCTTTGCGTTTCTGTTCTTTCTTTGGAAACTTGTTTCTGTGCCATACAGTGTGAGATAACACTTTCCGGTTTCCCTGTATTCCTAATTGAGCGAGCGACACACTTGTGATTTAGTTTACAAAGTAGTGCTTTGGGTTTCTGTTCTTCTTGGAAACTTGTTTCTGTGCTGTACAGTGTGATATATCACTTTTCAGTTTTCCTGTTGTAATAATTGAACGGGCGACACGTATGTGATTTAGTTAACAAAGTTGTGCTTTGCTTTTCTGTTCTTTCGATGGAAACTAGTTTCTGTGCCGTACAGTGCGACATAACACTTTTCGGTTTTCCTGTATTCCTAATTGAGCGAGTGACACACATGTGATTCAGTTTACAAAGTAGTGCTTTTCATTTACATTCTTTCGTTGGAAACTTGTTCCTTTTAGGAACAAGTTAGGGTTAGGGTTAGGGTTAGGGTTAGGGTTAGGGTTAGGGTTAGGGTTAGGGGTTAGGGTTAGGGTTAGGGTTAGGGTTAGGGTTAGGGTTAGGGTTAGGGGTTAGGGTTGGGTTAGGGCCTTAGGGTTAGGGTTAGGGTTAGGGTTATATCACTTTTCAGTTTTCCTGTTTTAATAATTGAACAGGCGACACATATGTGAATTAGTTTACAAAGTTGTGCTTTGCGTTTCTGTTCTTTCAATGGAAACTTGTTTCTGTGCCGTACAGTGCGAGATAACACTTTTCGGTTTTCCTGTATTCCTAATTGAGCGAGCGACACACAGGTGATTCTGTTTAAAAGTAGTGCTTTGCTTTTCTGTTCTTTCGTTGGAAACTTGTTCTTGTGCTGTACAGTGAGATATATTACTTTTCAGTTTTCCTGTATTCCTAATGAAGCGAGCGACACACATGTGATTTAGTTTACAAATTAGTGATTTTCTTTTTTGTTCTTTCAATTGAAACTTGTTCCTGTGCTGTACAATGTGATATATCACTTTTCAGTTTTCCTGTTACAATAATTGAACAGGCGATACGTATGTGAATTAGTTTACAAAGTTGTGCTTTGCGTTTCTGTTCTTTCGATGGAAACATGTTCCTGTGCTGTACAGTGTGTTATATCACTTTTCAGTTTTCCTCTTATAATAATTGAACAGGCGACACGTATGTCATTTAGTTTACAAAGTTGTGCTTTGCGTTTCTCTTCTTTCTTTGGAAACTTGTTTCTGTGCCATACAGTGTGAGATAATACTTTCCGGTTTCCCTGTATTCCTAATTGAGTGAGCGACACACTTGTGATTTAGTTTACAAAGTAGTGCTTTGGGTTTCTGTTCTTCTTGGAAACGTGTTTCTGTGCTGTACAGTGTGATATATCACTTTTCAGTTTTCCTGTTGTAATAATTGAACGGGCGACACGTATGTGATTTAGTTTACAAAGTTGTGCTTTGCTTTTCTGTTCTTTCGATGGAAACAAGTTTCTGTGCCGTACAGTGCGAGATAACACTTTTCGGTTTTCCTGTATTCCTAATTGAGCGAGTGACACACATGTGATTCAGTTTACAAAGTAGTGCTTTTCATTTACATTCTTTCGTTGGAAACTTGTTCCTGTTAGGAAACTTGTTCCTGTTAGGAACAAGTTAGGGTTAGGGTTAGGGTTAGGGTTAGGGTTAGCGTTTGGTTTAGGGTTAGGGTTAGGGTTAGGGTTAGGGTTAGGGGTTAGGGTTGGGTTAGGGCCTTAGGGTTAGTGTTAGGGTTAGGGTTATATCACTTTTCAGTTTTCCTGTTGTCATAATTGAACGGGCGACACGTATGTGATTTAGTTTACAAAGTTGTGCTTTGCTTTTCTGTTCTTTCGATGGAAACTAGTTTCTGTGCCATACAGTGCGATATAACACTTTTCGGTTTTCCTGTATTCCTAATTGAGCGAGCGACACACAGGTGATTCTGTTTAAAAGTAGTGGTTTGCTTTTCTGTTCTTTCGTTGGAAACTTGTTCTTGTGCTGTACAGTGAGATATATTACTTTTCAGTTTTCCTGTATTCCTAATGAAGCGAGCGACACACATGTGATTTAGTTTACAAATTAGTGATTTTCTTTTTTGTTCTTTCAATTGAAACTTGTTCCTGTGCTGTACAATGTGATATATCACTTTTCAGTTTTCCTGTTACAATAATTGAACAGGCGATACGTATGTGAATTAGTTTACAAAGTTGTGCTTTGCGTTTCTGTTCTTTCGATGGAAACATGTTCCTGTGCTGTACAGTGTGTTATATCACTTTTAAGTTTTCCTCTTATAATAATTGAACAGGCGACACGTATGTCATTTAGTTTACAAAGTTGTGCTTTGCGTTTCTCTTCTTTCTTTGGAAACTTGTTTCTGTGCCATACAGTGTGAGATAATACTTTCCGGTTTCCCTGTATTCCTAATTGAGTGAGCGACACACTTGTGATTTAGTTTACAAAGTAGTGCTTTGGGTTTCTGTTCTTCTTGGAAACGTGTTTCTGTGCTGTACAGTGTGATATATCACTTTTCAGTTTTCCTGTTGTAATAATTGAACGGGCGACACGTATGTGATTTAGTTTACAAAGTTGTGCTTTGCTTTTCTGTTCTTTCGATGGAAACAAGTTTCTGTGCCGTACAGTGCGAGATAACACTTTTCGGTTTTCCTGTATTCCTAATTGAGCGAGTGACACACATGTGATTCAGTTTACAAAGTAGTGCTTTTCATTTACATTCTTTCGTTGGAAACTTGTTCCTGTTAGGAAACTTGTTCCTGTTAGGAACAAGTTAGGGTTAGGGTTAGGGTTAGGGTTAGGGTTAGCGTTTGGTTTAGGGTTAGGGTTAGGGTTAGGGTTAGGGTTAGGGTTAGGGGTTAGGGTTGGGTTAGGGCCTTAGGGTTAGTGTTAGGGTTAGGGTTATATCACTTTTCAGTTTTCCTGTTGTCATAATTGAACGGGCGACACGTATGTGATTTAGTTTACAAAGTTGTGCTTTGCTTTTCTGTTCTTTCGATGGAAACTAGTTTCTGTGCCATACAGTGCGATATAACACTTTTCGGTTTTCCTGTATTCCTAATTGAGCGAGCGACACACAGGTGATTCTGTTTAAAAGTAGTGGTTTGCTTTTCTGTTCTTTCGTTGGAAACTTGTTCTTGTGCTGTACAGTGAGATATATTACTTTTCAGTTTTCCTGTATACCTAATGAAGCGAGCGACACACATGTGATTTAGTTTACAAATTAGTGATTTTCTTTTTTGTTCTTTCATTTGAAACTTGTTCCTGTGCTGTACAATGTGATATATCACTTTTTAGTTTTCCTGTTACAATAATTGAACAGGCGACACGTATGTGAATTAGTTTACAAAGTTGTGCTTTGCGTTTCTGTTCTTTCGATGGAAACATGTTCCTGTGCTGTACAGTGTGTTATATCACTTTTCAGTTTTCCTCTTATAATAATTGTACAGGCGACACCTATGTGAATTAGTTTACATAGTTGTGCTGTGCGTTTCTGTTCTGTTCATGGAAACATGTTCCTGTGATGTACAGTGTGTTATATCACTTTTCAGTTTTCCTCTTATAATAATTGAACAGGCGACACGTATGTCATTTAGTTTACAAAGTTGTGCTTTGCGTTTCTGTTCTTTCTTTGGAAACTTGTTTCTGTGCCATACAGTGTGAGATAACACTTTCCGGTTTCCCTGTATTCCTAATTGAGCGAGCGACACACTTGTGATTTAGTTTACAAAGTAGTGCTTTGGGTTTCTGTTCTTCTTGGAAACTTGTTTCTGTGCTGTACAGTGTGATATATCACTTTTCAGTTTTCCTGTTGTAATAATTGAACGGGCGACACGTATGTGATTTAGTTTACAAAGTTGTGCTTTGCTTTTCTGTTCTTTCGATGGAAACTAGTTTCTGTGCCGTACAGTGCGACATAACACTTTTCGGTTTTCCTGTATTCCTAATTGAGCGAGTGACACACATGTGATTCAGTTTACAAAGTAGTGCTTTTCATTTACATTCTTTCGTTGGAAACTTGTTCCTTTTAGGAACAAGTTAGGGTTAGGGTTAGGGTTAGGGTTAGGGTTAGGGTTAGGGTTAGGGTTAGGGGTTAGGGTTAGGGTTAGGGTTAGGGTTAGGGTTAGGGTTAGGGTTAGGGGTTAGGGTTGGGTTAGGGCCTTAGGGTTAGGGTTAGGGTTAGGGTTATATCACTTTTCAGTTTTCCTGTTTTAATAATTGAACAGGCGACACATATGTGAATTAGTTTACAAAGTTGTGCTTTGCGTTTCTGTTCTTTCAATGGAAACTTGTTTCTGTGCCGTACAGTGCGAGATAACACTTTTCGGTTTTCCTGTATTCCTAATTGAGCGAGCGACACACAGGTGATTCTGTTTAAAAGTAGTGCTTTGCTTTTCTGTTCTTTCGTTGGAAACTTGTTCTTGTGCTGTACAGTGAGATATATTACTTTTCAGTTTTCCTGTATTCCTAATGAAGCGAGCGACACACATGTGATTTAGTTTACAAATTAGTGATTTTCTTTTTTGTTCTTTCAATTGAAACTTGTTCCTGTGCTGTACAATGTGATATATCACTTTTCAGTTTTCCTGTTACAATAATTGAACAGGCGATACGTATGTGAATTAGTTTACAAAGTTGTGCTTTGCGTTTCTGTTCTTTCGATGGAAACATGTTCCTGTGCTGTACAGTGTGTTATATCACTTTTCAGTTTTCCTCTTATAATAATTGAACAGGCGACACGTATGTCATTTAGTTTACAAAGTTGTGCTTTGCGTTTCTCTTCTTTCTTTGGAAACTTGTTTCTGTGCCATACAGTGTGAGATAATACTTTCCGGTTTCCCTGTATTCCTAATTGAGTGAGCGACACACTTGTGATTTAGTTTACAAAGTAGTGCTTTGGGTTTCTGTTCTTCTTGGAAACGTGTTTCTGTGCTGTACAGTGTGATATATCACTTTTCAGTTTTCCTGTTGTAATAATTGAACGGGCGACACGTATGTGATTTAGTTTACAAAGTTGTGCTTTGCTTTTCTGTTCTTTCGATGGAAACAAGTTTCTGTGCCGTACAGTGCGAGATAACACTTTTCGGTTTTCCTGTATTCCTAATTGAGCGAGTGACACACATGTGATTCAGTTTACAAAGTAGTGCTTTTCATTTACATTCTTTCGTTGGAAACTTGTTCCTGTTAGGAAACTTGTTCCTGTTAGGAACAAGTTAGGGTTAGGGTTAGGGTTAGGGTTAGGGTTAGCGTTTGGTTTAGGGTTAGGGTTAGGGTTAGGGTTAGGGTTAGGGGTTAGGGTTAGGGTTAGGGTTAGGGTTAGGGTTAGGGGTTAGGGTTGGGTTAGGGCCTTAGGGTTAGCGTTAGGATTAGGGTTATATCACTTTTCAGTTTTCCTGTTATAATAATTGAACAGGCGACACATATGTGAATTAGTTTACAAAGTTGTGCTTTGCGTTTCTGTTCTTTCAATGGAAACTTGTTTCTGTGCCGTACAGTGCGAGATAACATTTTTCAGTTTTCCTGTATTCCTAATGAGCGAGCGACACACAGGTGATTCTGTTTAAAAGTAGTGCTTTGCTTTTCTGTTCTTTCGTTGGAAACTTGTTCTTGTGCTGTACAGTGAGATATATTACTTTTCAGTTTTCCTGTATTCCTAATGAAGCGAGCGACACACATGTGATTTAGTTTACAAATTAGTGATTTTCTTTTTTGTTCTTTCATTTGAAACTTGTTCCTGTGCTGTACAATGTGATATATCACTTTTCAGTTTTCCTGTTACAATAATTGAACAGGCGACACGTATGTGAATTAGTTTACAAAGTTGTGCTTTGCGTTTCTGTTCTTTCGATGGAAACATGTTCCTGTGCTTTACAGTGTGTTATATCACTTTTCATTTTTCCTCTTATAATAATTGAACAGGCGACACGTATGTCATTTAGTTTACAAAGTTGTGCTTTGCGTTTCTCTTCTTTTGATGGAAACATGTTCCTGTGCTGTACAGTGTGTTATATCACTTTTCAGTTTTCCTCTTATAATAATTGAACAGGCGACACGTATGTGAATTAGTTTACAAAGTTGTGCTTTGCGTTTCTGTTCTTTTGATGGAAACATGTTCCTGTGATGTACAGTGTGTTATATCACTTTTCAGTTTTCCTCTTCTAATAATTGAACAGGCGACACGTATTTCAGTTAGTTTACAAAGTTGTGCATTGCGTTTCTGTTCTTTCTTTGGAAACTTGTTTCTGTGCCATACAGTGTGAGATAACACTTTTCGATTTCCCTGTATTCCTAATTGAGCGAGCGACACACATGTGATTTAGTTTACAAAGTAGTGTTTTGGGTTTCTGTTCTTCTTGGAAAATTGTTTCTGTGCTGTACAGTGTGATATATCACCTTTCAGTTTTCCTGTTGTAATAATTGAATGGGCGACACGTATGTGATTTAGTTTACAAAGTTGTGCTTTGCTTTTCTGTTCTTTCGATGGAAACTAGTTTCTGTGCATTACAGTGCGAGATAATACTTTTCGGTTTTCCTGTATTCCTAATTGAGCGAGTGACACACATGTGATTCAGTTTACAAAGTAGTGCTTTTCATTTACATTCTTTCGTTGGAAAATTATTCCTTTTAGGAACAAGTTAGGGTTAGGGTTAGGGTTAGGGTTAGGGTTAGGTTAGGGCTGGGTAAGGGATAGGGTTAGCGTTAGGGTTAGGGTTAGGGTTAGGGTTAGGTTTAGGGTTAGGGGTTAGGGTTAGGGTTAGGGTTAGGGTTAGGGTTAGGGTTAGGGTTAGGGCCTTAGGGTTAGGGTTAGGGTTAGGGTTATATCACTTTTCAGTTTTCCTGTTATAATAATTGAACAGGCGACACGTATGTGAATTAGTTTACAAAGTTGTGCTTTGCGTTTCTGTTCTTTTGATGGAAACATGTTCCTGTGATGTACAGTGTGTTATATCACTTTTCAGTTTTCCTCTTCTAATAATTGAACAGGCGACACGTATTTCAGTTAGTTTACAAAGTTGTGCTTTGCGTTTCTGGTCTTTCTTTGGAAACTTGTTTCTGTTGCATACAGTGTGAGATAACACTTCTCGGTTTCCCTGTATTCCTAATTGAGCGAGCGACACACATGTGATTTAGTTTACAAAGTAGTGTTTTGGGTTTCTGTTCTTCTTGGAAAATTATTTCTGTGCTGTACAGTGTGATATATCACTTTTCAGTTTTCCTGTTGTCATAATTGAACGGGCGACACGTATGTGATTTAGTTTACAAAGTTGTGCTTTGCTTTTCTGTTCTTTCGATGGAAACTAGTTTCTGTGCCATACAGTGCGATATAACACTTTTCGGTTTTCCTGTATTCCTAATTGAGCGAGCGACACACAGGTGATTCTGTTTAAAAGTAGTGCTTTGCTTTTCTGTTCTTTCGTTGGAAACTTGTTCTTGTGCTGTACAGTGAGATATATTACTTTTCAGTTTTCCTGTATTCCTAATGAAGCGAGCGACACACATGTGATTTAGTTTACAAATTAGTGATTTTCTTTTTTGTTCTTTCATTTGAAACTTGTTCCTGTGCTGTACAATGTGATATATCACTTTTTAGTTTTCCTGTTACAATAATTGAACAGGCGACACGTATGTGAATTAGTTTACAAAGTTGTGCTTTGCGTTTCTGTTCTTTCGATGGAAACATGTTCCTGTGCTGTACAGTGTGTTATATCACTTTTCAGTTTTCCTCTTATAATAATTGTACAGGCGACACCTATGTGAATTAGTTTACATAGTTGTGCTGTGCGTTTCTGTTCTTTTCATGGAAACATGTTCCTGTGATGTACAGTGTGTTATATCACTTTTCAGTTTTCCTCTTATAATAATTGAACAGGCGACACGTATTTCAGTTAGTTTACAAAGTTGTGCTTTGCGTTTCTGTTCTTTCTTTGGAAACTTGTTTCTGTGCCATACAGTGTGAGATAACACTTTTCGGTTTCCCTGTATTCCTAATTGAGCGAGCGACACACTTGTGATTTAGTTTACAAAGTAGTGTTTTGGGTTTCTGTTCTTCTTGGAAAATTGTTTCTGTGCTGTACAGTGTGATATATCACTTTTCAGTTTTCCTGTTGTAATAATTGAATGGGCGACACGTATGTGATTTAGTTTACAAAGTTGTGCTTTGCTTTTCTGTTCTTTCGATGGAAACTAGTTTCTGTGCATTACAGTGCGAGATAATACTTTTCGGTTTTCCTGTATTCCTAATTGAGCGAGTGACACACATGTGATTCAGTTTACCAAGTAGTGCTTTTCATTTACATTCTTTCGTTGGAAACTTGTTCCTTTTAGGAACAAGTTAGGGTTAGGGTTAGGGTTAGGGTTAGGGTTAGGTTAGGGCTGGGTAAGGGATAGGGTTAGCGTTAGGGTTAGGGTTAGGGTTAGGGTTAGGGTTAGGGTTAGGGTTAGGGGTTAGGGTTAGGGTTAGGGTTAGGTTTAGGGTTAGGGCCTTAGGGTTAGGGTTAGGGTTAAGGTTATATCACTTTTCAGTTTTCCTGTTATAATAATTGAACAGGCGACACGTATGTGAATTAGTTTACAAAGTTGTGCTCTGCGTTTCTGTTCTTTTGATGGAAACATGTTCCTGTAGTGTAAAGTGTGTTATATCACTTTTCAGTTTTCCTCTTATAATAATTGAACAGGCGACACGTATGTCATTTAGTTTACAAAGTTGTGCTTTGCGTTTCTGTTCTTTCTTTGGAAACTTGTTTCTGTGCCATACAGTGTGAGATAACACTTTCCGGTTTCCCTGTATTCCTAATTGAGCGAGCGACACACTTGTGATTTAGTTTACAAAGTAGTGCTTTGGGTTTCTGTTCTTCTTGGAAACGTGTTTCTGTGCTGTACAGTGTGATATATCACTTTTCAGTTTTCCTGTTGTAATAATTGAACGGGCGACACGTATGTGATTTAGTTTACAAAGTTGTGCTTTGCTTTTCTGTTCTTTCGATGGAAACAAGTTTCTGTGCCGTACAGTGCGACATAACACTTTTCGGTTTTCCTGTATTCCTAATTGAGCGAGTGACACACATGTGATTCAGTTTACAAAGTAGTGCTTTTCATTTACATTCTTTCGTTGGAAACTTGTTCCTTTTAGGAACAAGTTAGGGTTAGGGTTAGGGTTAGGGTTAGGGTTAGGGTTAGGGTTAGGGTTAGGGTTAGGGGTTAGGGTTAGGGTTAGGGTTAGGGTTAGGGTTAGGGTTAGGGGTTAGGGTTGGGTTAGGGCCTTAGGGTTAGGGTTAGGGTTAGGGTTATATCACTTTTCAGTTTTCCTGTTTTAATAATTGAACAGGCGACACATATGTGAATTAGTTTACAAAGTTGTGCTTTGCGTTTCTGTTCTTTCAATGGAAACTTGTTTCTGTGCCGTACAGTGCGAGATAACACTTTTCGGTTTTCCTGTATTCCTAATTGAGCGAGCGACACACAGGTGATTCTGTTTAAAAGTAGTGCTTTGCTTTTCTGTTCTTTCGTTGGAAACTTGTTCTTGTGCTGTACAGTGAGATATATTACTTTTCAGTTTTCCTGTATTCCTAATGAAGCGAGCGACACACATGTGATTTAGTTTACAAATTAGTGATTTTCTTTTTTGTTCTTTCAATTGAAACTTGTTCCTGTGCTGTACAATGTGATATATCACTTTTCAGTTTTCCTGTTACAATAATTGAACAGGCGATACGTATGTGAATTAGTTTACAAAGTTGTGCTTTGCGTTTCTGTTCTTTCGATGGAAACATGTTCCTGTGCTGTACAGTGTGTTATATCACTTTTCAGTTTTCCTCTTATAATAATTGAACAGGCGACACGTATGTCATTTAGTTTACAAAGTTGTGCTTTGCGTTTCTCTTCTTTCTTTGGAAACTTGTTTCTGTGCCATACAGTGTGAGATAATACTTTCCGGTTTCCCTGTATTCCTAATTGAGTGAGCGACACACTTGTGATTTAGTTTACAAAGTAGTGCTTTGGGTTTCTGTTCTTCTTGGAAACGTGTTTCTGTGCTGTACAGTGTGATATATCACTTTTCAGTTTTCCTGTTGTAATAATTGAACGGGCGACACGTATGTGATTTAGTTTACAAAGTTGTGCTTTGCTTTTCTGTTCTTTCGATGGAAACAAGTTTCTGTGCCGTACAGTGCGAGATAACACTTTTCGGTTTTCCTGTATTCCTAATTGAGCGAGTGACACACATGTGATTCAGTTTACAAAGTAGTGCTTTTCATTTACATTCTTTCGTTGGAAACTTGTTCCTGTTAGGAAACTTGTTCCTGTTAGGAACAAGTTAGGGTTAGGGTTAGGGTTAGGGTTAGGGTTAGCGTTTGGTTTAGGGTTAGGGTTAGGGTTAGGGTTAGGGTTAGGGGTTAGGGTTAGGGTTAGGGTTAGGGTTAGGGTTAGGGGTTAGGGTTGGGTTAGGGCCTTAGGGTTAGCGTTAGGATTAGGGTTATATCACTTTTCAGTTTTCCTGTTATAATAATTGAACAGGCGACACATATGTGAATTAGTTTACAAAGTTGTGCTTTGCGTTTCTGTTCTTTCAATGGAAACTTGTTTCTGTGCCGTACAGTGCGAGATAACATTTTTCAGTTTTCCTGTATTCCTAATGAGCGAGCGACACACAGGTGATTCTGTTTAAAAGTAGTGCTTTGCTTTTCTGTTCTTTCGTTGGAAACTTGTTCTTGTGCTGTACAGTGAGATATATTACTTTTCAGTTTTCCTGTATTCCTAATGAAGCGAGCGACACACATGTGATTTAGTTTACAAATTAGTGATTTTCTTTTTTGTTCTTTCATTTGAAACTTGTTCCTGTGCTGTACAATGTGATATATCACTTTTCAGTTTTCCTGTTACAATAATTGAACAGGCGACACGTATGTGAATTAGTTTACAAAGTTGTGCTTTGCGTTTCTGTTCTTTCGATGGAAACATGTTCCTGTGCTTTACAGTGTGTTATATCACTTTTCATTTTTCCTCTTATAATAATTGAACAGGCGACACGTATGTCATTTAGTTTACAAAGTTGTGCTTTGCGTTTCTCTTCTTTTGATGGAAACATGTTCCTGTGCTGTACAGTGTGTTATATCACTTTTCAGTTTTCCTCTTATAATAATTGAACAGGCGACACGTATGTGAATTAGTTTACAAAGTTGTGCTTTGCGTTTCTGTTCTTTTGATGGAAACATGTTCCTGTGATGTACAGTGTGTTATATCACTTTTCAGTTTTCCTCTTCTAATAATTGAACAGGCGACACGTATTTCAGTTAGTTTACAAAGTTGTGCATTGCGTTTTTGTTCTTTCTTTGGAAACTTGTTTCTGTGCCATACAGTGTGAGATAACACTTTTCGATTTCCCTGTATTCCTAATTGAGCGAGCGACACACATGTGATTTAGTTTACAAAGTAGTGTTTTGGGTTTCTGTTCTTCTTGGAAAATTGTTTCTGTGCTGTACAGTGTGATATATCACCTTTCAGTTTTCCTGTTGTAATAATTGAATGGGCGACACGTATGTGATTTAGTTTACAAAGTTGTGCTTTGCTTTTCTGTTCTTTCGATGGAAACTAGTTTCTGTGCATTACAGTGCGAGATAATACTTTTCGGTTTTCCTGTATTCCTAATTGAGCGAGTGACACACATGTGATTCAGTTTACAAAGTAGTGCTTTTCATTTACATTCTTTCGTTGGAAAATTATTCCTTTTAGGAACAAGTTAGGGTTAGGGTTAGGGTTAGGGTTAGGGTTAGGTTAGGGCTGGGTAAGGGATAGGGTTAGCGTTAGGGTTAGGGTTAGGGTTAGGGTTAGGTTTAGGGTTAGGGGTTAGGGTTAGGGTTAGGGTTAGGGTTAGGGTTAGGGTTAGGGCCTTAGGGTTAGGGTTAGGGTTAGGGTTATATCACTTTTCAGTTTTCCTGTTATAATAATTGAACAGGCGACACGTATGTGAATTAGTTTACAAAGTTGTGCTTTGCGTTTCTGTTCTTTTGATGGAAACATGTTCCTGTGATGTACAGTGTGTTATATCACTTTTCAGTTTTCCTCTTCTAATAATTGAACAGGCGACACGTATTTCAGTTAGTTTACAAAGTTGTGCTTTGCGTTTCTGGTCTTTCTTTGGAAACTTGTTTCTGTTGCATACAGTGTGAGATAACACTTCTCGGTTTCCCTGTATTCCTAATTGAGCGAGCGACACACATGTGATTTAGTTTACAAAGTAGTGTTTTGGGTTTCTGTTCTTCTTGGAAAATTATTTCTGTGCTGTACAGTGTGATATATCACTTTTCAGTTTTCCTGTTGTCATAATTGAACGGGCGACACGTATGTGATTTAGTTTACAAAGTTGTGCTTTGCTTTTCTGTTCTTTCGATGGAAACTAGTTTCTGTGCCATACAGTGCGATATAACACTTTTCGGTTTTCCTGTATTCCTAATTGAGCGAGCGACACACAGGTGATTCTGTTTAAAAGTAGTGCTTTGCTTTTCTGTTCTTTCGTTGGAAACTTGTTCTTGTGCTGTACAGTGAGATATATTACTTTTCAGTTTTCCTGTATTCCTAATGAAGCGAGCGACACACATGTGATTTAGTTTACAAATTAGTGATTTTCTTTTTTGTTCTTTCATTTGAAACTTGTTCCTGTGCTGTACAATGTGATATATCACTTTTTAGTTTTCCTGTTACAATAATTGAACAGGCGACACGTATGTGAATTAGTTTACAAAGTTGTGCTTTGCGTTTCTGTTCTTTCGATGGAAACATGTTCCTGTGCTGTACAGTGTGTTATATCACTTTTCAGTTTTCCTCTTATAATAATTGTACAGGCGACACCTATGTGAATTAGTTTACATAGTTGTGCTGTGCGTTTCTGTTCTCTTCATGGAAACATGTTCCTGTGATGTACAGTGTGTTATATCACTCTTCAGTTTTCCTCTTATAATAATTGAACAGGCGACACGTATTTCAGTTAGTTTACAAAGTTGTGCTTTGCGTTTCTGTTCTTTCTTTGGAAACTTGTTTCTGTGCCATACAGTGTGAGATAACACTTTTCGGTTTCCCTGTATTCCTAATTGAGCGAGCGACACACTTGTGATTTAGTTTACAAAGTAGTGTTTTGGGTTTCTGTTCTTCTTGGAAAATTGTTTCTGTGCTGTACAGTGTGATATATCACTTTTCAGTTTTCCTGTTGTAATAATTGAATGGGCGACACGTATGTGATTTAGTTTACAAAGTTGTGCTTTGCTTTTCTGTTCTTTCGATGGAAACTAGTTTCTGTGCATTACAGTGCGAGATAATACTTTTCGGTTTTCCTGTATTCCTAATTGAGCGAGTGACACACATGTGATTCAGTTTACCAAGTAGTGCTTTTCATTTACATTCTTTCGTTGGAAACTTGTTCCTTTTAGGAACAAGTTAGGGTTAGGGTTAGGGTTAGGGTTAGGGTTAGGTTAGGGCTGGGTAAGGGATAGGGTTAGCGTTAGGGTTAGGGTTAGGGTTAGGGTTAGGGTTAGGGTTAGGGTTAGGGGTTAGGGTTAGGGTTAGGGTTAGGTTTAGGGTTAGGGCCTTAGGGTTAGGGTTAGGGTTAAGGTTATATCACTTTTCAGTTTTCCTGTTATAATAATTGAACAGGCGACACGTATGTGAATTAGTTTACAAAGTTGTGCTCTGCGTTTCTGTTCTTTTGATGGAAACATGTTCCTGTAGTGTAAAGTGTGTTATATCACTTTTCAGTTTTCCTCTTATAATAATTGAACAGGCGACACGTATGTCATTTAGTTTACAAAGTTGTGCTTTGCGTTTCTGTTCTTTCTTTGGAAACTTGTTTCTGTGCCATACAGTGTGAGATAACACTTTCCGGTTTCCCTGTATTCCTAATTGAGCGAGCGACACACTTGTGATTTAGTTTACAAAGTAGTGCTTTGGGTTTCTGTTCTTCTTGGAAACGTGTTTCTGTGCTGTACAGTGTGATATATCACTTTTCAGTTTTCCTGTTGTAATAATTGAACGGGCGACACGTATGTGATTTAGTTTACAAAGTTGTGCTTTGCTTTTCTGTTCTTTCGATGGAAACAAGTTTCTGTGCCGTACAGTGCGACATAACACTTTTCGGTTTTCCTGTATTCCTAATTGAGCGAGTGACACACATGTGATTCAGTTTACAAAGTAGTGCTTTTCATTTACATTCTTTCGTTGGAAACTTGTTCCTGTTAGGAAACTTGTTCCTGTTAGGAACAAGTTAGGGTTAGGGTTAGGGTTAGGGTTAGGGTTAGCGTTTGGTTTAGGGTTAGGGTTAGGGTTAGGGTTAGGGTTAGGGGTTAGGGTTGGGTTAGGGCCTTAGGGTTAGTGTTAGGGTTAGGGTTATATCACTTTTCAGTTTTCCTGTTGTCATAATTGAACGGGCGACACGTATGTGATTTAGTTTACAAAGTTGTGCTTTGCTTTTCTGTTCTTTCGATGGAAACTAGTTTCTGTGCCATACAGTGCGATATAACACTTTTCGGT